>NC_084590.1:42901246-43061246 GCF_033807715.1 Cololabis saira
CCTAAAACAAGAGGAAGAAACTCAGCTGCCTTGTTTTCAAGCTTGTCAGGATTAGTGTGACCTGGATGACCGAGAGACTCCGCCGGCAGCCAGTTTAGCAGTAATCTGCCTAAAAACCAAAGATCCTTTACACCAACAAGCTGTGCTAAAGGACGGATGGTATACAGCTCTGTTTCTGGGTTTTGAAAAAAGAAATAACAAAAAACAATTAAAGCTGCAAGCAGCGATGAACGGGCCCTCGCGCGTGCAATTTGCACCAATTAAGGTCAAGGACTCAAAACTAAGTCAGATGACACCACCCACGACTCTTTATGTCAAACCATTCAAAAGTTATGGCAGAGAAAAGTTTTGTAGGGAGCGCTGTTGAGCCGTTAGGCCACGCTCCCATTAATGCAAACCATTAAATATCACATTTTTTGCCAGGCCTGGCTTGCATGCAAAATTTGGTGACTTTTTGGGCACGTTTAGGGGGGCAAAAAGGCCCTCCTTTCGTCAGAAGAAAGAAAGAATAAAGAAAGAAAAAATTCCTACAGATACAATAGGGCCTTCGCACTGTAAGTGCTCGGGCCCTAATAAAACATTATTCTGTGCTTGAGAGCATTTGTTGGTCACAACTAAAAACTCTGACGTTAGGCCACTTAAGTCTGAAAATGTCCTATTTAGAGAGACTTTTACGCTGAAATGGTGCTATGACATCACAAACCCAGATAGGGGTAGAGTTATCCCGCTTTAATGTCCACTGTGGTTCAAGTCATGCTCCAGTTGTTGCACTCCAGAAACCTGCAGCTCCAAGAACCTCAAAAAAACCCCTCAAATACAGGTGAGTTGAAGAAAAAGGGTCAGGGATGTAGAAAAGGTGAAAAGGTGACGTGTTATTGTTCCCATCAGTCATCATGTCAGAGCGTGAGATCCCTGGGAGGTGGGATGGACGAGCTTGTCGTGCTGATAGAAGCCAGCAGGAGTGCTGCGTTCTTTAAAAGGTTGCTTCAGGAGCTAATCTGGACTCCAGAATCTCTATATGGATGTTACAGGTGTGGACAAAACACTTCCAGACAGACTAACAGCGGTGCTTACGGCGTGCGTTAACAGCAGACGGTGTAATCCTGGACATGTAACTGTGAAGGAGCACCTCTGCACCCCAGATGTTGAACTGTTGAACTCCCTGATGTAAGTTTGTCTGCTGAGAGAGTTCACCTGTGTTACCTGCCGTGTTACCTGCCGTGTTACCTGCCGATGCTGCACGTGACACCATCGCCACAGTTGCTTCCAGGCAACAAGCCAAGCAACACACCCTGGAGACATGTCGCCATGACTACTATCCAACATCTTGTACCGCTGTTACATCCGGTTTTCTAGTTTCTCGTCAGATATGTTTTCTGAAGCGATGTGCAACGACATCACTTACGGGAATTCATGAATTAATTATTTTATAATCTCAAAATGATCCTGGGCTTCTGTCTTGCCCGAGATTCAACTCCACTTTCTCATAATTCTTTGAAATGGACGCCAGTTTTTAATTAACTGCCTTTTGCAAGCAAACAAGGGCAAATAAGGCGTTTTGTTTGACTTCTGTAAGCCGCATTCAACATCAAACAAAACCCAGATGGAGGAAAAGGAAGGCAGGTGCTTGTCAGGTGATAAATGGTTCGTTTCAGAAGGTAATATACCATCACATTGTCCTTTCACGTGAAGGATGACGACAGCATGGGTCACATCTCAGGGCCTGTAATGCAATAATAGATGCCTTTATATTCCCAGGACTAACTTAGATGATTAAAACAGTTTCCTTAACATCTCTCTTTTGTTTTAAATCATTTTATAATTGATTTATAAAGATCCAAACTTTTAATTGTCATGTCCACTGGATGTTTTGTTACCATCAAACTCAATAAAGGAAGAGAACACATTGTTTTCACTGCCCTAATGTAAGGATGATACGACGAGAGGAAAAACACACACGGATGGAAAATGTCCGATATACATTAACCTTCTTTAAGCATCATTCTGCAAAAACCAGTCTGACCAGTCCTCTCCCAGTCCTGCCGTGTTTGCTCTGGACCAGCTTCCATCTCGCTGCTCTCCGGGAGCATCAGACAATCGTTTTTTTAACAAAGCTTCGCGTCTCAGAGACTGTAATTAGTTCATATTTAATGCAGCTGGGATGCGACTGTGGTCTTGTGTCGGAGCTGCTCAAATTAGGTGGAAATTCTAGGAAAAAGGCTTTTATCGCCCTATAAAAGTGTTTAAGAGAGTAAGAAAGGACTTCTGTCAAATAATAAATACATAAATAAACAATAATTGATAAATTATTAGCTGATTTTGTAAGAAAAATTAGTCACGGGGTCTGTCATCTTTCAGAAGAGTCCACAAATCTTTTAATTTGGTAATCCCAGTTTACTTTGACCCGGGTACTGGTTAGTTATCTCATCGGCTTTAAGAGAAACTTTGAGCATCAGTTGATGTTTAAAGGAGACAAACTATGATATTCTGTCCTTATTTTAAGCTAACACATCTCCTGGAGGTCAGTAAATACTACATAGACACAAAAAAAGCTTTGTTTTCAACCAAGTCTTCATGCATCTGGTCTCAGCAGCTGGATCTTAGAGGGCGGGGCAAACTAAATAAGAGGAAAAAATACAAATTTTGAAATCAATCTCCATTCAGTTTAACCACCCATCCAATTTGCATCTCCACTCTGTCCTGTCGGGAATCATGGAGAGCTGATCTCATCTGAACTTTCACCCTTACAGCTTCATTACAGAAGTTCAGATGTTGCTGAAAGTCATACTTGAACGTTACAAGGTACGAGTTAGTCGAAACATCATCCCGCGGGATCTTTCAGTTGTGTAGAGTTTTAATGGAAAGCAGATCAGCTTGAAGACAAACTCTCTCCTCTTTGTCACAAACGGTCGGTCATTCATCCATGTTCGGCGTGTGGGTGTAAGAAGCTCACATTTCTGCAGATTCCTGCTCTTAGCTTGGCTGCAGAGATACACTTCACGACTGCGAGTCCAGTCCTGAATGAGCCTATAGATACTGAGGCTCCTGGCAAAAGTGAGGCTGAAGAGAAATTACGATGAAGCAAAATGCAGCTTTTATGAAAGGAACATTGACTGCACTTGATTGCCTGAGATGATGGAGTTTGGACAGAAAGCAGAGAGCGGTTCAGTTTGGGTAATTTCTCCGGGAGACGACAGGCCAGGAAACTGAAAAGCAGCAGACTGCGCTGCACAAGAGACAAAATCTGCATCCATGCGTGAGCACCTTCTCAGGTACATAAACACTGGGCGAGCACGCCGATCTGTACAAACACACGCACCAACGCCAGGATCTGTCCCTGGAAAAAGGACAGAAACCCAGAGGGAGTGACAAAGGGCTAAAAGGAGAGGGGAACAGGGAGAGAGAGAGCCCCGAACCACCAACGTGTGAGGGACTCGTGTGTGAGTGCACATTGTTAGCACGGCGCATATCCTCACAGGTTCCAGGAAGGAATTAAACAGGGTGACGTTACACCAGGATGCAAGACGGTGCTGCAAGGCTGGTCCCACCCTTCTCCTCGTGCATGTCAGGGTGTGTGTGTGTGTGTGTGTGTGTGTGTGTGTGTGTGTGTGTGTGTGTGTGTGTGTGCGTGTGAGGGAGAGTGTTTTTTAATCCAACTGCTCTGCAACCCTTCATCATGACGAGCTCCACCTGAAATAAAGTCTGCACATTTGAACAGCCACAAAACTTTAATAAATCCATCCGAAATAATGATCCAAAGAGGACTTAAAAGTGACTCTTTGGGTCTCTTGTGTGACACCCAACTTTAAAGCAGCCCTATGTGTCACTTGAGTCGCCGATGTTTGAATTGTCATGCACTTTTACGACTTTTGAAAGGGGAACAAACAACGTAGACATATCCACAAGGACGCCGCTAGAGGTTTGGGCTCCGTGACTAGAATCTTTACAGGGCCCCCCAATACAGCGACATTTTATGATGCTATTTTACATACAATTATGCATTTTAATGGTATTTTTGACTTTTATTACCATATTTGTGAAAGAAGAACCACATGACAGTTGACATGTACAGTAGGGGAGGAACTGAGCTCTTTGAATACTGTCTGTGACAAACCGCCAGTACCCTACCTGCGGCAGACCCAGTCAGACTGAGCAAAACAAATAAAGTTATTGTTACCAGGACATTGAAATTAAAACATTTGTGATCATATGTTAGCGTAACGTAACTAACGTAATTCTTACCATTGACCCGGTCTTTGTACGTTTTGACCGTATAGAACCGTAATTCTCGTCAGTTGTGTGAAATAAGACCTGGAAACAGGCATTGTGGCATAAAATTGTCAAATTGGTTTAATTCACCGTACGAATTGTTACAGATTACTTTCGTAATACTATATTGGACCCGGTCTTTGTACGTTTTGACCGTATAGAAACGTAATTCTTGCCATTGTAAGAATGAGATGTACCTGCTGTACTCTACTGCCCTTACTTTTTAACAACTTGTGCTTTTTATTATTTTACCTCTTTTCTTATCATTTCATTTAATTTCATTTTATTTGTTATTTACTGTTTAATTGTGTCTTGCTGCTTTTAATGTTGATGTAAAGCACTTTGAATTACCTTGTGTTGAATTTTGCTATACAAATAAACTTGCCTTGCCTAGTTAATAACTTAGTGTAATAATTTTTTTCTGTATTATCATTTCATCATCATTAGGGGCCTCTCTGGGCCCCCCCTCAATCATTGGCCCCTAGAATCCATCTCATTTACCCCAACTTTTCGGCACACCAGCATATCCAGCAGACCCATCTTCTGTCTGTTCTTCTGTTGAAGGAGGGGAGTGAGGGGACAGAGCGATCTGCAGGCCCGCTAATATCTCTGGCCTGGGCTCGATTGTCTCAGTGATAATCATCAGCTGTCATTGCTCCACACGTGCACGATGCCGTCGCAGCTGTGAAAGATTTGCAAACTGTAGTAATTTATAACGTACACAACTGGAACTTGTCTCAGAGGAGAATCGAGACTCGTGTGCATTTCCTTAAGTAACTACACTTCTTTGTTTACATAAGACTCACTTAGTCAAACTGGATCTCAGATTTCAAGATAGAGCTTCAGTCTCAAGGTGCACAAGCCAAAAAAAAAAAAAAAATGTTGGAAGCTCCCACGACAGGTACCTGGGTGTTTGTTTTGTAAGCCTATACAATGTTAAGTAAATGTATGTTGTTTGTTAACCAGATAGGGCCCCGTTAATGAAAACAGCTCGATAGAGGACTTTAAAGTACCAGGAAGACATTATTAATTAGAAGAGAACTTCCACCAGTCAGATCAGAAATGTCCAGTTTTGCAGAAGACAAACATAAATTTTAGGACCTTCCCAAACTGAATAACCAGACAACTCTCAGTACGTTTACATGCACTAACAGAAATTCGAATTGTTGGCTTAATCCGACCGATATTGAAGTTTTCAAAGCCATGTATACACTTTAGTCGAACCGAACTGAGGCTCTTGAGATTGAACTTTTAGTGCCAGATAATGCGAGTAATGCGAGTTATTCCAGAATGTATACGCGCTTAGGCGAGCTACTGACCGCCCCGGGACGCCCCCCTTCTGGTCTTCTTTTGTGCCATCAATCATCTGTACAGCGACGCCAACAACTTCCTTTTTAAACGTATTCCTTGTTACTCTGGGATATTTTTTATATGTTGAAAATATTGCAATATTTGGAGTATATTTTCAGTAAAACACAGATTTGTAAAGTCATTTACTTTTTTATTCACTGAAATATTGAATTGATAAACGTTTTGCTTAATAAAGTAGGGAGCAGGAATAACAACAGTCACGGCATCACAACAACACGGTAGCAGAAGAAGAAGAGGGAGACTTTGCTGCATCTTACCTGCAACATGATCAGCTTAGTATGTACAACATTTACAGAGCTGCTGCATCGTTATCGTCCATATTTTCGCATTTTGTCCTTCTTCACGCTTGTGACTAATTGTACCGGAAGAGTGTGTGTAGCACCACCTAGCGTCGCAGAGCCGAACGCACTTCACTCAATAATCGATTGTCTTCTCGCGCTACTTGGATTTCTCAGAAACTCCAGTTTAGTCCTTAGCTAGATTGTTGCCAATAGCTGGATTTGGAGGTTTACTGGGACCTTCTGGGCCTAGTCGGGTCCCCAGCTCCGCGAGTCCTCGTTTCTGTCAGGGTTTGACACTTCCCCCCCAGTGTTTGTAACTTTCAGTTCTGTCTTGCCCCGCCTGTGTCCCATCTGCCCTGATTGTGTCCACACCTGTGTCTCGTCTTGTCTCGTTATCCCCTCAGTATATCTTGTCTTGTCATTCCTTGGTTCCCTGTCGGTCCGTACTGTTCTCTCCTCCATGTCTCCTCGTGGTTTTTGTCCTGATCCTGATTTTTGTATTTTATCCTGCTCTGCAGCGCTTTGCTTTTTCCCTTTTGGATTAAAACCCTTTGTTTTTGAGAACTTCTGCCTCCAGCCTCCCTCTGTCTCCTGCACTTGGGTCCTTTAAATAACCAAACCATGACAGAACGGACCGACCATATGGACCCAGCGGGAGACTACCTCACTTTTATGGAGTTTTTGCGCCAGGAGGAGTATTGGAACCCCTTTTGGGGAACACGCCTGGCTCTGGGTGGGCCCAGGAGCCTGCAGGCCCAGGGGAAGCGACGGCGTCAGCGCCAGCCCCAGCCTGTTCCGGTGGGGGCCCTGGACGCACCTCTTCCTGTTCCCGAGGTGGTCCTGGACGCATCCCGGCCTGTTTCCCCCTTCTGGGGAACACGCCTGGCTCGAGGCGGGCCCTGGGGTTCTCAGCCCCAGGGGAAGCGACGGCGTCAGCGCCAGCCCCAGCCTGTTCCTGCTCCAGCGGTGGTCCTGGACGCATCGCCCCCTGTTCCTGCTCCAGCGGTGGTCCTGGACGCATCGCTCCCTGTTCCTGCTCCAGCGGTGGTCCTCGACGCATCGCCCCCTGTTCCTGCTCCAGCGGTGGTCCTGGACGCATCGCCCCCTGTTCCTGCTCCAGCGGTGGTCCTGGACGCATCGCCCCCTGTTCCTGCTCCAGCGGTGGTCCTGGACGCATCGCTCCCTGTTCCTGCTCCAGCGGTGGTCCTGGACGCATCGCCCCCTGTTCCTGCTCCAGCGGTGGTCCTGGACGCATCGCCCCCTGTTCCTGCTCCAGCGGTGGTCCTGGACGCATCGCCCCCTGTTCCTGCTCCAGCGGTGGTCCTGGACGCATCGCCCCCTGTTCCTGCTCCAGCGGTGGTCCTGGACGCATCGCCCCCTGTTCCTGCTCCAGCGGTGGTCCTGGACACATCGCCCCCTGTTCTGGCCCCAGCGGTGGTTCTGGACGCCTCAGCTCCTGCTGGAGTTCCTCCTCCGGTGATGGTTCCGGACCCCCCTCAGCCAGCTCCGAGGACCTGTGCCCCCCCTCAGCCAGCTCTGAGGACCTGTGCCCCCCCTCAGCCAGCTCCGAGGACCCGTGCCCCCCCTCAGCCAGCTCCGAGGACCCGTGCCCCCCCTCAGCCAGCTCCGAGGACCCGTGCCCCCCCTCAGCCAGCTCCGAGGACCCGTGCTCCCCCCCAGCCCGCCCTGGATGTGGACTGTGGGGACATCTGGGATCTGTCCCTTGAGGGGGGGCCAGCGCCCCGGACCTGGGTACCCCCGCAGCCGGCACCTCGGACCCGGGTACCCCCGCAGCCGGCACCTCGGACCCGGGTACCCCCGCAGCCGGCACCTCGGACCCGGGTACCCCCGCAGCCGGCACCTCGGACCCGGGTACCCCCGCAGCCGGCACCTCGGACCCGGGTACCCCCGCAGCCAGCGCCACGGACCCGGGTCCCCACTCGGGCAGCTCCGGGGATCCTCTGCCCCCCGACGCCGGCTCCCCGCATCCTGTCTGCTCCTGTTCCGGTTCCCCGCATCCTGTCTGCTCCTGTTCCGGTTCCCCGCCTCCTGTCAGTCCCGACTCCGGCTCCCCGCCTCCTGTCAGCCCCGACTCCGGATCCTGAGGCGGTCCCGCAGCCCTCTGTTCCTGAGGCGGTCCCGCAGCCCTCTGTTCCTGAGGCGGTCCCGCAGCCCTCTGTTCCTGAGGCGGTCCCGCAGCCCTCTGTTCCTGAGGCGGTCCCGCAGCCCTCTGTTCCTGAGGCGGTCCCGCAGCCCTCTGTGCCTGAGGCGGTCCCGCAGCCCTCTGTGCCTGAGGCGGTCCCGCAGCCCTCTGTGCCTGAGGCGGTCCCGCAGCCCTCTGTGCCTGAGGCGGTCCCGCAGCCCTCTGTGCCTGAGGCGGTCCCGCAGCCCTCTGTGCCTGAGGCGGTCCTGCAGCCCTCTGTGCCTGAGGCGGTCCTGCAGCCCTCTGTGCCTGAGGCGGTCCCGCAGCCCTCTGTTCCTGAGGCGGTCCTGCAGCCCTCTGTTCCTGAGGCGGTCCTGCAGCCCTCTGTTCCTGAGGCGGTCCCGCAGCCCTCTGTTCCTGAGGCGGTCCCGCAGCCCTCTGTTCCTGAGGCGGTCCCGCAGCCCTCTGTTCCTGAGGCGGTCCCGCAGCCCTCTGTTCCTGAGGCGGTCCCGCAGCCCTCTGTTCCTGAGGCGGTCCCGCAGCCCTCGGTTCCTGAGGCGGTCCCAGAGCCCCGTCAGGTTCCCGAGCCCCGTCAGGTTCCCGAGCCCCGTCAGGTTCCCGAGCCCCGTCAAGTCCCCGAGCCCCGTCAAGTCCCCGAGCCACGCCAAGAATCCCCGTCACGCCCCCCGCCAAGACCCAGGCCTAGGCCTCGGGGACGCCCCCCCGAGCGGTCTCGCTGGTCTGCCCGGTCCCGAGGTCGGCCCCCGGAACTTTGGCCGTGTGTGGCCTGGGCCCTCCTCCAGGCCCCCTCCGCCCACCCTGGGTTAGGACTCTGGGGACATCTGGGATCTGTCCCTTGAGGGGGGGGTACTGTCAGGGTTTGACACTTCCCCCCCAGTGTTTGTAACTTTCAGTTCTGTCTTGCCCCGCCTGTGTCCCATCTGCCCTGATTGTGTCCACACCTGTGTCTCGTCTTGTCTCGTTATCCCCTCAGTATATCTTGTCTTGTCATTCCTTGGTTCCCTGTCGGTCCGTACTGTTCTCTCCTCCATGTCTCCTCGTGGTTTTTGTCCTGATCCTGATTTTTGTATTTTATCCTGCTCTGCAGCGCTTTGCTTTTTCCCTTTTGGATTAAAACCCTTTGTTTTTGAGAACTTCTGCCTCCAGCCTCCCTCTGTCTCCTGCACTTGGGTCCTTTAAATAACCAAACCATGACAGTTTCAGCTCAGCACACGCTTCGGATGTCCTTCCAATAGCAACAGTTGAAATGAGCAAATTTGGGCAGGTTTTCATCCAAGGAGTTTGCTAGTTAGCATTGTCATTACCTGATGTGAGTTGCTACCCGATTTGAGTCACACATGCGCCGTTGCATCCAACATCGTCGGCCATCTTGGAAAGCAACATACGGCAACACCACTTGGACAAACTACAGCGACAAGATGTAAACACACACTTGTTTTGATATACACTAATCACAATAAGTTAGGAATATTATTATTTACATGATTGCTTTTCCTATTTGGTCGGAATTTTAAGGAAATAAGTAAAAGTTCCCTTTGATATTACAAATGATGAATGAGAAAAAACACAATTTTCATTAGTTTAATATTACCCCAAAAATGTAGACAATAAAAATAGTCTCTCACAATATCCCTAACTTATTGTGAGTAGTATGTATATATATATATATATATATATATATATATATATATAGTGTGTGTGTTTAGATATGATCATATATAGAGAGAGATGCATAGATATGTTCATATTTTTATATTCATATTTATAATTATATTTATGTTTATGTTCATGTTCTGGATCTCTGGAAAGCGTCTAGAGACAACATCTGTTGTATTAGACGCTATATAAATAAAATTGAATTGAATTGAATTCAATATTTTTTCAGTTGGGAATGGTATAAAGTAACACAGTTTGTCCAAGTGGTGTTGCCGTATGTTTCTTTCCAAGATGGCTGACGATGTTGGACGCGACTGCGCATGTGTGACTCAAATCGGGTAGCGACTCACATCGGGTAATGACAAGCATCACTGGCTGGCATAAGCTAAGCCAGTCAAGCTAAAATAGCAAATGTGCCGTGACTGAACTACGGTGCACGTTTTCCAGCCGGGTCCCAGGCCTGCTGGGGTTGCCCATTTAAGCATTTTTGGGTTAATCGGTGAAGCCATGGGGTAAGACGAAGTTTTTAATAAAAGTTGTGCTTTAGCTGTTGTATTGTTTATTTTTTAGCATTTTTTATTTAATTTTAATTTCTAATATTTGCGCGGTGATGTGCTTCTAATGATGAACCAACAGGTTGATAAACCCTCTGAGCGTTTGTACCTTGTTAATTGCAGTTTCCACGTCCCAGGTTGCCCCCACAGTCGCACAGAAGCCCCGACTCCCCTGGTGAGTTTCCTCCATCTTGATTTAATCTTTATTTGGCTTTTTTTTCTTTTCTCACCGCAGCTCTTTGAATAAAGCTACTGAGCGAGTTTACGGGAAGCGCACAGCGCAACATCACAACCGCTCCTCTCATGGCGTCCAAACCGAGCCTTTCCAAATCGGTCTGACAGAACCTGCTAATTCCGGGACGCGTTTAGAAAATTCTCCGGCTCTCTCTTCGGGACAACCTCCAGCAGGAGCCGTGGCCCCAGGGAAGGCGAGTCTAAATTTAAACTGCAAAAAGGTGGCTTTGTAGAGCCAGAGGTTGCTTCGGAGGGAGGTAGATCTAGAGGGGAAAGATGGGCGGGGTGGAGGACGGGGGGGTGAAGGGTTGCAGAGATCAAGGGAGAGAGGCGAGGTGGAGCACGGCGAGGAGTTAAGCACATAAGATCAAAGTTTATTGCAAGACTTTGTCCAATGTTCTGATTTTAACAGCAATTTGTTTTATATATTTGATAAATCAACGGTGTTGCTTCCATGACGGGAAAAGAAGGAACATAGTTGAGATGAAATGTTTTTAATTATGGAAACTTTTCTATTTCACTTGCACCTTTTTTTGTTGCATACAACTGTGACCCGAATGACTTTGATCCAAATCTCACAACGATCCCAACGGCGCTGGAGTGGCCCGGGTTAGCAGCAGAGACGGTGAAAGGGGTCTAGGGAAGGAGAGAAATTCCCTGGCCTACGAGCCGCTTGATGGGCGGCGTTCTCCGCGGCCCATGAAAGGTGTGATTGTCCAGCGGCTTTCCCGAGCCAGGAAAGTTCCCCCAGCGGCGGTCCACGACCCCGCTACCTGCCAGGAACGCAGGGCCACAGAGAGAAACCCAGCTCGGTTATGTCAGATACCACGCCGAGGCCGGAGGGGCAGGAGGGGCAAGAGGGGGAAGAGGAGGAGGGAAAATGGTAATAGAGGAAAAAAAATGGGGAAAATGTTTTTCAGTTTGTGTTATAAATACTTTCAAGAGACAACAGGGTCCAAAGCCGGGCTTGAATGAAAAGGACGGCTCTCAATGTGTTTATTTTGACGGGGGGAGGGAGGGGCGGGTGGGCGACGGTGGGAGACAGAAATGGAGAGATGAGAAAGAAAGGAGGGAAGACTCGGACTGGGGGAGATATTTCGGGCTCGGACATTCCTCCGTGTCCAAAAACAAAGTCCGAAGTAGGAAACGGAGGCCGTCTGGATTCTGGAAGGAACGCCAGCATGTTTGACTCCCTCAGCAGAGGTGAGGGCTGGCCGCGCCTCGCCTCGCCTCAGGTGTGCCGGAGATGGAGAGCTACAGACGTGCAGGTGTAGAGGAGAGACGGGTCAATAAAGAGGCTGGTAATTATTCAAATACGGAGTAATAAGCCCCAGAGGCTGGCAGATGCTGCGCTGCGTTCAGTAGTGTTCTGAGCACCACGCTGAACACCACGCTGCCCTGAACTTATATAGACATCACCTGGAGGCAGGTGAGAGCTCAGTCTGGGCGTGAGAGGCGGCTGATGAAACTACCTGACGAACGCCAGGGACAGAACGGATCTCGGTTGTTTATTTATTTATTTATTTATTTATTTATTTATTTATTTATTTATTTATTTATTTATTTATTTATTTATTTAAAGGTTTAATTATCAGGGACAATGCACATTAATAATACATTTAAACAAATGTAAAATATGCCAGAATTAGCCAAAAAGGCTATTTTGCATCTGCTGTCCCTGGACTGGTGTAAAATTGTCAACCTAAAAGAAAAATTATAAAGACATAATCAATAAAACATTTCCAAATAAGAAGGCTACATCAGAATAAAGATTAAAAGGTAAGAGACTAAGCTAAAATACATACACACACAGGTTAACATAAGCTCAACAACAGACAATTGCTACAAACGAAAACAGAAACAACATGAAGCAGCAACAGTAACATCAACATTAATAACACAAGACACAGTAACACACTAACAGGCCAAAAACAAACAAGACAAAGGCACTAAACACAGAATAAAAAGCCATGCACAAAAAGCAACAGTGTAACTAGACAAACTAGTAGGCAACATGACAGGTGGATCAGACAAACACCGACAGACAGGGCAGCAAGCCAGGAAAATGAAGCACTCAAATTTAATGTTGACAGCCTTGGCCACTAATTAACCACTTTTTTAGATAAAATTTAAAAGAAGCATAATTTGATTGGTTTCTAATCTCAGTTGGTATGAAGTTCCACTCCCGAGCAGCCCTGATAGAAAATGCAGACTGGCTAAAAGCACTTTTCCTAAACTGGACCACACAATCTCCTCTAGCTGCTCCTTTATAAACTGGTTCAGTACAGGAGGAGCAAGTCCATGAATGATTTTATACATTAGACATAAGTGTGAGTATTTGGTTTAAACATGTGACAACCGCAGCCTTGTGTTGGTGGCAGAATAAGGAAAACTTAACCCCTCTAAAGGTGTTGCTAACGGTTTTTCACCTGAGCCACTTCTGACGTGGGCCGTGTAGTCAACCGCTGCTGCAACAGTCTCTCTGAAACTTGAACTGTTCATTAACGGAGGAAAGCAGATTATTTCATGAAACTGTTGGCAACAGAGAGCTCATCAGCTTAACGGGCTAAAAAGTTCACATTTGCTGCTCAGGAGCAGCGAGTGATGGAGTTGCACCTGTCGAGGAGCACACCTGAGTTTGTCAGAGTCAGTTACATCAAATCATTACCAAATATGGTTTAATCAGAATCAGAATCAGAATGAGAAAGACGTTTATTGTCAAGTAGTTTAACACACACTAGGAATTTGTTGTAGTGATTGGTGCAATACAAAAGAACAAATAATATTAAAGGAAAAAAATGTTGGTTTAAAGTGCCGGAGTAATGAGTCCATATAAATGTGACCTAGGATGTGCGTTAACCGTTAAGAATTCATAATGATTTGGTCAGGTGTAGAAAAACACCACAATTTACGATAAAACACAGAGACTTTAATGATGTTTAAGGTAACATCAAAACAAATAAAAAGATGGTTTTATAACAATTTCACGTTTTGAGAGAGAAAGTTGGTGTATAATATTCAGGATTTTTCTTTTTTCCAGACCAAATAAGGGTAAAAGTAAGGCAGATAAAAGTACATTTCTATTTGACAAATTTCTATAAAGTACTACGTGATTACCTTTTTGGAGATCTCGGGAAATGTTTTAATTGATTTAATTGATTTTATATTCAGAGTTTTTGTTTGGCTACATATGACCTCAACGCAAAAAGCCACAGTGTTCCCAGTGTTTTAATTGTTTTCTTGCGCAGGTAAAGTTGAGATCATTTTTCTTCAGAAGGGAGATCCTCCAGACCTCTATAAAAGATCCTCCAGACCTCTACATGAGATCCTCCAGACCTCTACATGAGATCCTCCAGACCTCTACAGGAGATCCTCCAGACCTCTACAGGAGATCCTTCAAACCTCTACAGGAGATCCTTCAGACCTCTACAGGAGATCCTCCAGACCTCTACAGGAGATCCTTCAGACCTCTACAGGAGATCCTTCAGACCTCTACAGGAGGTCCTCCAGACCTCTACAGGAGATCCTTCAGACATCTACAGGAGATCCTCCAGACCTCTACGGGAGATCCTCCAGACCTCTACAGGAGATCCTCCAGACCTCTACAGGAGATCCTCCAGACCTCTACAGGAGATCCTTCAGACCTGTAGAGGAGATCCTCCAGACCTGTAGAGGAGATCCTCCAGACCTCTACAGGAGATCCTTCAGACCTCTACATGAGATCCTCCAGACCTCTACAGGAGATCCTTCAGACCTCTACAGGAGATCCTTCAGACCTGTAGAGGAGATCCTCCAGACCTGTAGAGGAGATCCTCCAGACCTGTAGAGGAGATCCTTCAGACCTGTAGAGGAGATCCTTCAGACCTGTAGAGGAGATCCTCCAGACCTGTAGAGGAGATCCTCCAGACCTGTAGAGGAGATCCTCCAGACCTCTACAGGAGATCCTTCAGACCTCTACAGGAGATCCTTCAGACCTCTACAGGAGATCCTTAGACCTGTAGAGGAGATCCTTCAGACCTGTAGAGGAGATCCTCCAGACCTGTAGAGGAGATCCTTCAGACCTGTAGAGGAGATCCTTCAGACCTGTAGAGGAGATCCTCCAGACCTGTAGAGGAGATCCTCCAGACCTCTACAGGAGATCCTTCAGACCTGTAGAGGAGATCCTTCAGACCTCTACAGGAGATCCTTAGACCTGTAGAGGAGATCCTTCAGACCTCTACAGGAGATCCTTAGACCTGTAGAGGAGATCCTTCAGACCTCTACAGGAGATCCTTAGACCTGTAGAGGAGATCCTTCAGACCTGTACAGGAGATCCTCCAGACCTCTACAGGAGATCCTTCAGACCTCTACATGAGATCCTCCAGACCTCTACAGGAGATCCTCCAGACCTCTACAGGAGATCCTTCAAACCTCTACAGGAGATCCTCCAGACCTCTACAGGAGATCCTTCAGACCTCTACAGGAGATCCTTCAGACCTCTACAGGAGATCCTTCAAACCTCTACAGGAGATCCTCCAGACCTCTACAGGAGATCCTTCAGACCTCTACAGGAGATCCTTCAGACCTCTACAGGAGGTCCTCCAGACCTCTACAGGAGATCCTTCAGACATCTACAGGAGATCCTCCAGACCTCTACGGGAGATCCTCCAGACCTCTACAGGAGATCCTCCAGACCTCTACAGGAGATCCTCCAGACCTCTACAGGAGATACTTCAGACCTCTACAGGAGATCCTTCAGACCTCTACAGGAGATCCTCCAGACCTCTACAGGAGATCCTTCAGACCTGTAGAGGAGATCCTCCAGACCTGTAGAGGAGATCCTCCAGACCTGTAGAGGAGATCCTCCAGACCTCTACAGGAGATCCTTCAGACCTCTACATGAGATCCTCCAGACCTCTACAGGAGATCCTCCAGACCTCTACAGGAGATCCTCCAGACCTCTACAGGAGATCCTTCAGACCTGTAGAGGAGATCCTCCAGACCTGTAGAGGAGATCCTCCAGACCTGTAGAGGAGATCCTCCAGACCTGTAGAGGAGATCCTCCAGACCTGTAGAGGAGATCCTTCAGACCTGTAGAGGAGATCCTTCAGACCTGTAGAGGAGATCCTCCAGACCTGTAGAGGAGATCCTCCAGACCTGTAGAGGAGATCCTCCAGACCTCTACAGGAGATCCTTCAGACCTGTAGAGGAGATCCTTCAGACCTCTACAGGAGATCCTTAGACCTGTAGAGGAGATCCTTCAGACCTCTACAGGAGATCCTTAGACCTGTAGAGGAGATCCTTCAGACCTCTACAGGAGATCCTTCAGACCTCTACAGGAGATCCTCCAGACCTCTACAGGAGATCCTTCAGACCTCTACAGGAGATCCTTCAGACCGCTACAGGACATGTTTCCTGTCCACAGCTAGAACTCTATACAATATGCAAGTCTGTGCTGTGACTGTTGGTACTTCAATGAAGATCAAACTCAGAGCAACCAGACTGATTGGTTTTATCACGGTAGAAGAACCTTTAAGATGGCTGGCAAGGCCAACTCTGGGGGGCTAATTCAGACATTGGACCAACCTGGTTAGAGACCGCGGACTGGGGGACGATTTAACACCAACTGTGAGAATATGGAGTTAGTTCAGAGTTATATTTCTACACATGCCGTGTGTTTTCAGCTCAGAGATCCAAAGTTTCTACCCTAGAACGTATCTTCTTGAACATCGTCGACGCCTCTTCCTGTCTACGGCGTCTGCCGTGGACCAAACTGTGCCGCAGTGTCCTCTCAGACCCGCTGCACCAAAATAAGTGGAGCTTGTCTACCTGAGCGTGAGAGGTTGTCGGCTTCCACTCAAGGAGCCCAGTTCAGCCGCAGGCTCCAACACACACACACTTACGCACACGCGCATGTACACATGTGCAGAGTCTGGAGCCAGCAGACATAGTAGCACTCATTCATCCCCTCGCAGCGGCCGCCTCCCCCTCCATCCTCTACCACTGGCCTTCAAACCTCCCCCATGCTTTTTTCGTCTCCTTCCCCTCTTCATCCCCTCTCTCCCTCTTCAGTCCATGTCCATTTTAGGTTTTTGGGGAAGGTAGGAAAACAGTCTGTCAGATGAACAGCCAGGATGGATATGTTCACAACACATCTTGGCTCATTAGAGACACCCGCTCAGGCCAAACCATCGTAGACTGTGTCCAGTCTGTCACCACAGACCTGCCTTGTTTTTTTCTGTCCTCAGTGGAAAGGATGTGCTACGGCACTAACACAGCAGTGCTGGAGATGAGGGATCCAACCAAGCAGTCTTTTCACTCTTTTCAACTGCGTGAGACGTCCCGGGTGGGTCAAATAGGCCCTTTCCAGTTCTGGAATCAGAGCCAGTGCCTTACTCACACCCGGGTTTTCACTTGGGTGCAAGAACCAGTTATATTGGTGATGAGGAGGATGGGATCATTGCGATCTATTAAAACGTGATGAATAAAAACCTGGACATTGTGGAGGTAACAAACTCCTGCCACTGAGATCACTGGTGGAAGTACAAAACAAATCTGAGGGCAGAATTATATTTTGACTGCAATATTTTAAATAGCTTCTTTATTTAAATAGCTGCTTTATTTAAAAGAGTATAAATAAAACTTCAACATGGAAGTGAAGAACAACTTCTCTTCTTTTTTTTCCCGATCACCACAGCAGATCTCTTGTTTCCATCCTTCACTGTCTTCTGCATCTTCCTCTGTCGCTACAGCTTTTAATGCTTAAAAACGAGGAAGAACATGGAAGACGTGTCCTTTGTGCAGACTGGTCGTCTTCCCAGATTTAAGACTGAATCAAAGAGAATGTGCTCCTGAAACACAAAAAAGTTAACGAAACATGTATTTAAAGTTAAATCAGCTCTGAACCGGGTCTCGCTGCAGGACGGGGCCAGAACTTGGTCCGAGTTGGTCTCAGAGGGGCATATGAATACTGTGGGAGTCTCAACAAGAGCTGGCCTCTAAAAGCTGAGGAGAGCAGCTTCACTGCTTCCTTTCTTATCTCATTTAACATCGGTTAGTGGAGCAGTCGTTAAATATAAAGATAAAAAATTCTGAATTCCTTGAAACTTCAAAACTTAAGCTTTCACTCGCTTGTATTAACCGGGATTCAAGTGCAGACATTTACAGTATTCATCATTTTGCAGGTCAGACACTAAACTAATTATAACCACTTACCACAACCCTCCTTAAACAAATAGATAAGAACATTTCTGGGGGATTCTACTACAGATGACTCCCAGGATTCCTCTGAACCGGAGGACTCACCCTGACTCGCATGTGGCCGCGTAAACAAAAGCCTCCAGTCAGGTCCGCGACAGTAAAAGAGGGGGTGCTCCTCTCTTGTGTGTGGGTGTTAATTTAAACTCCCCGATCGTCTCACTGGGACAATAGGTAGGTGGAGGGCCGCTAATCTGCCCCAGCTGGGGGCTGCAGAGGTCCCTCATGGATGTGTGTGTCACCGTTAATTGGTGCTTCCCGGGGAGGTGGGGGGGGGGCTGTGATTGGAAGAGGTGGAAAAACAAATCCGCCGCAGTAACAGGCCGGTGAAAGCGAGCGGGACCTCCATTCCTCTGTAACATGTGAGGGGAGGTGGTGGGGGCTCAGGAGCTGTAAATCATCCCTCATCTGAAGACCCATCACGGCCTGGAGGACTCTCAGAGGGGTCCTGGAACACTGGTTCATGCAGTTTTATTTTAGGAATGAGCATTTGTATTTATTTATTTATTTAGCCTTTATTTAACCAGGTTTGTCCCATTGAGATCTGTCTCTTTTACAAGGGAAACCTGGCCAAGATAGCAGACACATAGTTACAGAATTAAAAGAAACAAACAAATAAATGAATTACATAAGAACATAATTAATTAAAACACTTGCATACAGACAGTCTGAACTCCACTGTTTTCATCAGAGCTTTAAATTCTGTCCCAGGTATGAGGTTCCGTAAATGCAGTTCGGATTTAAGTTTATTCCAAGCATCTGGTGCTGAAAACCTAAAAGCTTTCTGCCCAAATTTCATTCTTATTTTTGGAACAACCAAATGCAAAATGTCCATTGAGCGGAAATTATAACCTCCTTGTTTCCATGTTAAAAGAGAAGATAAATAAGAAGGTATTTTACCCAGAATGGCTTTATAAATGAACTGTAACGATGACCAATTTACTTTAGTGTAGAGAAGACAGTGATGGGTGAGAGAACCACAGTTTGTTATAAATCTCAGTGCGGGGTGATACACACTATCCAACATGTGAAGAATGAACAGATGCATTCATATACAGCACATCTCCGTAGTCAATTACAGGAAAAAAGGTTGCTTTTAGATTATATCTGCTCAGATTGATATCTGCTTAGTTTTAAGTCAGGTCATCTTCTCCACCGCAGATAAAACATTTTCTTTTCCTTCCTTTTTAGAGAGAAATCTCCAAGCTGTTGATGAAACGTTCTCATTTCAGCCAGACTGCCATCGTGAAACGGTACTTTGTACATGAAGTCCGGTAAAAATGGTTCAAATAGTGATATGAAGCCAGTGTTTTTGTGGGGAAGATGATTATTTAAATACTCGTTCTCCGTCCTCATCGATGTGATTCTGCTGTCGATGCAAGCGTAGCAAGTAAATAGTTAAGACTCGGTTACAATAGAGCTGTCAATCAAACGTTGTTTTTGAAAGCCAAACACATTTGAGAGCAGACATAATTATCTTTACACCTGTTCCCGCCCACAGACAGGTGCAGAGACTGCACACCTGTGCACGGACACCAGAGCTTTGCATGAATGGGCCGTTTTTTTCTCTGAGCAGCTTGGTTCTGTGTCAGATTGAATATTAGTGATCATAAATGATGTTGCTGGTGCGTTCTGCTTGAATTAGCAGCAGATGCTTCCAGAGCTGCAATCACACATCGTCTCTGGTGTCTTTTGTGGATTGAAATGTTCTCGTCTTACCTTTCTGCTACTTTTATCTCGGCATTATTGCAGGCCGCAACCCCAGCTGTTACAGTGCTGCCGCTTACGTGTGTGTGTGTTTGTGTATCCAGCTGTACACACACACACAGCTAATGAAGCAAGTTCCTGGGTGCTGTTGTCACAGTGGTGCGACCGTCTCAGTTACTGCGGTCAAAGGCCACAAAGAGGCTTCAATTAGGTTCATTCTGGGCCGCGGGAGAGGAAGGGTTGAAAAACGGGGAATCTGAATCTCAGCGATTAAAATACTCCAACTTCTTTAACACATTTGTTTTGACGTCTTTAGCTGGAAGCACAACTGAACTCTCAACTCTACGAATATGTAGACATTCAGTAGATATAGACGAAAAATAAAATAAGAAATAAAATAAGAAATACAGTCAATCAAAGTCGCCAATAATGAAAACAACAGTCAGTTTCAGAACAAGATACTGTATATCATCCATTTTCTCATTTCTGCAGCTCATTTGTTGGAGTGATAACAAACTCACGGTTCTCGAGAGCACATCTGTGAAAGACATGTGACAGTTTAAAGCTAAATAAAACATTACAATGTGTACGATGTGAGGCACAGTCTTAGATGAAGATGGACCTTTGACCTTTATTATTTACGTCCAGGCGATCAAACAGGATGTGATGCTGCCTGATCCGTTAGACATTATTTTCATGTAATAAGTCTTTATATTTAAATGAACCATGCAGCCTCTCAAAAACCTACATCTGAAAATCTGAGACATTCTTAAATAGTTCTGATTTTTACCACGACATTGTTGTACTGCCATGCGACGAGCAGCAACTGCCCGTTCTGCCAGAACTTTTAACCTCCGCATCTCAAACAGCAGCAACTGAAACCGTCTTCGTGTCATAATGTCCAGATACTCTCACTGGATGAGAAGCACGTCTGGAGGGTTTTCGTCAGCTTTCCCTGGAGCGCAACAAAAATAAGATCCTCAGCTCAGATAAGCAAACTGGTTTTAAATCCGTAACCATGAACACCTGTAGCTCTCCACCTGTCCGGCTCCTCGTGTTTGTACTTGGTTCCACACTTACCCATACTAAACCGATCTTTATTCTTCAAAAAAGAGCGGTAAGGATTATCACAAAATCAAATTATAGAGAACCATCAAATTAATTATTTATTAAATTAAGGGCATTTCAATTCAATTTAGTGGAATACAAAACAGCATTGATAATGTACAAAGTATTCAACAGATTGTTACCTAGTAAAATTGTAAGCATGTTTAAAATAAGAGTAAGTAGATATGAGCTTCGAGGGAAACATATGATTGAAAAACCAAAGTCTAGGACTAAAATTAAAGATCAATGTATTACTGTAAGGGCTGTAAATATATGGAATGCACTTGATAAAAAATTGAAGACGTGCCAGTCGATTCATGCATTCAAACGTTTGTTTAAGTTTAATGTGTTTGAAAAATATGAGGGATCGAGTAGATGATACTATTACGGAATTATGTTCGAGATTGTGTAAACAATATGATTTTTTTGTATGATGTTTTGTATGTTGCGATCTGAATAAGTTGATCATGTGAGAAAGGTAGGCGTAAATAAGCAATAGCTTCAGCCTATTCCTTTCTGGTTAGGTCTCTTTATTATGTGAACTAATGCTTTCTGTTGGTGACTAAATTCTGAATGACCTGGCCGAACTAAATATATTTTCATTTCATTCATTTCATTTCATCACTCGTCAACCCTCCAGTTAAAGTTCACGCTCCTTCCAGGGAAAGCTGCTCCCTATGATATCATAAGATCAGCATCTTTCTCTGGTCTGAGTGAAGCAGTTCCTGGGAACTTCCTGAGGCCCCGGGGAACGTCTCTGCTGATGTTAGTTATTCTTTGTACCTAAAGAGTGACGCTCCTCTCTGAAAGCTGCGGCAGCTTCTACCAGCTGCTGGTTTCTTCTTCGTTTCTAAGGCAACTTCTCGCCAGTTTCAGGCCTCTCTGGAGGTTATTGAGGGTGAGGAGCTGCATGGTTGTGTTTGCATTGTAGCCATGAAGCTGACCTGGCAGCACGCACAGAAGACCAAGCCGAGAAGATCCTTTTGTTAGGGTTTTTAGAGACTAACGTTTAGAAATGTCATGACAAATTCTGGTACTACGTCCCGATGTTCAACCAATCACTTTATAACGTTTGGACCAACCAGTGTCATGTTATTTTGAACCATCACCGGTGGTTCTTCTCCTGCTCTGATGCACAAGCTTTAAAGAAAAGATACAGGACTGTCTCAGAAAATTAGAATATTGTGATAAAGTTCTTTATTTTCTGTAATGCAATTAAAAAAACTAAAATGTCATACATTCTGGATTCATTACAAATCAACTGAAATATTGCAAGCCTTTTATTATTTTAATATTGCTGATTATGGCTTACAGCTTAAGAGTAAGATTCCCAGAATATTCAAATTTTTTGAGATAGGATATTTGAGTTTTCTTAAGCTGTAAACCATGATCAGCAATATTAAAATAATAAAAGGCTTGCAATATTTCAGTTGATTTGTAATGAATCCAGAATGTATGACATTTTTGTTTTTGTAATTGCATTACAGAAAATCACAATATTCTAATTTTCTGAGACAGTCCTGTATATAAAAAGAGATCTATGAAGTAAAATCTGCTGCATTTCCTGCAGTGCAAACACAAAAAAGAAGGAGAAGAAGGATGAAAAGGCTCCTCCAGTCCAGAATCACCCCCTTGGTTCTGAGTCCGCCATGCTCCTCACTAATTTCACAGAGTCGCTCAGATTCCTGTTATTTAGAACCAGGATTCTGGAGACAGTCAACCTGAGCTCAGACGAAAGCTTCCATTCCTGTCAGGTTCCATTTGGTACCAGGGACTAAATATGGGTTTTTACACACACTCACCTGCACACGTATAGGCTTAGCTCGGAAGAGTCCCGTCACCACACACACACCTGTGGTGACTGATAAAACATCAGCAGTGTTTAATGTTTCTGCAACTCTCCATGTGATCAATATGATCGCATGTATCAATAGTCATACCTCCCCAGCTCTGACCTGGTTGGATAAGAAGTCCCTTAAAACACATCTGGTTCCCGCCTGATTCATATTTAAGCATCACAGATTGTCGGTTCTGTGCACAAAGATTAATACTGATTTGCAGTAAATATTTGCTGCAAGTAATCAAAGTCGTAAGAATATTTGTAAAGTCATGGCTGCCTTCTCCTCTGTCTGCTGCTCCTTCGCTCTCAGATCAATGAAAGCATGGTTTTATTTTCAAATTATTGGTAAACGCTTGGTGTCACATGACCAATCCGTTTCGCTGCTGTTTCTCCGTTATTTTAGTTTTCATCTAAATATGCGTGTATATATATATATATATATATATATATATATATATATATATATATATATATATATATATATATATATATATATATATATATATATATATATATATATATATATATTAATATTGGTCGTCTTCCCAATATATTCCCAATATATATTAATATTAAATATAGTAACAATGCAGATATATATGCCTTAGGTTTTTACCAGCATGGTATCAACCATTAATATGAATGCAGACAAGGTATAAAAAAAAAAAAAAAGGTTTTCCTCTAAACTCAACGACATTTTACAGATAAACCATCTCAGGTGTAGAATGGTTAAAAATGACTGATTTTCCCAATAATAAATGAATTCATTTGCCGTCATTGCAAATGTACCGAGACGGCAAAAGAACGCCTCCATATCTGCCCCTATGAGCAAACGGTTGAGGACGACATGTGAAGTGCGTGGTGAGCGTTGCCCTCAGCTATGACACGGTTTCTACACGCCTTCAAAACAAATGTATAACTGATGACGTCAAGAAAGAAGGGAGACGGGGCAAACAAACGTGGAAGACGGAGGAGATTGATCACGCAGCTGCAGGCTTTTCCCAAGTTTTAAAGAAGCATGAGGCAGGATTGAGGCAGGATTTATGAAAAAAATTCGTATACGTTTTAAGTTTTCTAGTAATAATGTCAGATGAAGCGTTCCAAACCCAAAAGAATGAGCCCTCTAGTGTATCTCTCCTTTGCCTTGAACAGGCTGTGTGCTGCAAAATGTGCTGCAATTCGGTCCCGAATTTCCCGCGCTGTCCTGCAGATGTGACGTCACATGACGCTGCATGCACGTTCTCCCCGTTCTCCCGTGCCGGCTTCGCTGTTGGCTGCAGTACCCCCAACGGCCGTCGTGGCGAAGGGTGGCGCTAGAGAGTCTCTTTTCTTAAAAGGAGCCTCATGCTCCTTTAATTTTCAAGTCAGTCATGCAAAATCATCTCCAAGTCCTTCGCCTCAGAAATGGTTCTTCATCCACTGACTCGAGCGTCTGCACTATCTGGATATGTTTATTTTAGTCATTTTTAAGATGTAGGATCTTCTATTTTTTGGTTTTGAACTGCCTTCAAACCCACTTGGCTTTAAGAGGTTGTTATTGGCAGATGATGACAGATCTTGTCCCAATTCATTTCAAATGCATTCATCCTTTATCCAAACCCCAACCTGAGCTGGGTTTAAAGCTCCACAAGTGTTTTGGGAAGCAGCTAAATTCTTTCCGTGCCTCGTTTTTTCCCGCGAAGCCGAGTCTGCTTCAGTAAAACCGGGACGCGCTGGCAGGTTTCCAGGAGTCGCCGAAAAAAAGAGTTCGCAGCTGCTTCTTGTAGGCTTTCATTCGCTTCGAAACAAACAAACACACAAACATCAAAACCGAGCAAATACAGTAAAATCTTTCTTGCCGGAGCTCTATTTGAACCGACTGATTTCAAAGTGAGAATCAAAGTCTCGCTCCTCACCGCGTCGGCCCCCAAAAATTCAGGAGTGAAGTGAGGTCTGGATGTGGGCGTGGAGCCAGGTTCAACAGAACATCGCTGCACCGGACCCGGCCTCCTGGCAAAAAAATGGACACCCTGTCTTCATCCCATCTGTGAGCCGGAGACAAACACGGCCTCTGATATGCTCTGTACATCTTCATGTGTGTGTGTGCGTGTCAGTGATTTACAGTGGCGGACAGTGGTGGCCGTCAATTCAATAGTGTTGTCTTAAAGTCTAGCCAGTAGCACACACACAAACACACACACACTTCCACTATGTGTTTGACCCGACACATGCTCTCCAGATGTTCTTGAACATTCCTCAAGGTCTCATCACACTTGTGGACATTTTATGTCTCCTCGCACCATCTCGACACTGTCACAGCCCACTTGTGGGTTTGTTGAAACTGGAGGCAGCTTGAAGAAACAGGACAAACACTCCAATAAAGGGTGGAAATGCCCACCGGCTTCCATCAACATCAAGCTCAAAACAAAAGCTGCTGCACAACTTCACATCTGAACTCACTCCAAAATAAAACTGTGAACCTTTGAAATGACGAGTGATTGTTATAACCAGTACTGGAGTTGAGAGGGGATGAAATAAAAACGGTCCAAATCATCCCCCCCTGTAAAATTGCCATCCCCCCTTTCGATCCCTTATGTTATTTCATCAATGAATGTGGTTTTACTGCTATTTCAACATTTAGAGTCATCACCAGAAACATAACACCAGAAAAATAACTTATTTGACAATTTTCACCTATTTTAAGTACATTTTCACTTGAAATAAGTAGAAAAATCTGCCATTGGGACAGGATTTATCTTGTCATTACAAGCAAAACAATCTTGTTTCACTGGCAGATTTTTCTACTTATTTTAAGTGAAAATCTACTTGAAACAGGTGAAAATTGTTGTTTTTTCCAGTGATGAGTCTTGTTTTAAGTGTAATAGGATTTTTTTACTAAAATGAAAAATTTGAAATTTTAACTAGAAATAAGACAAATATTCTTGTTAAGATTTTGAGTTTTTGCAGTGATCCATTTTACTTATCCTATGAAGGACAGAGTCTGATTTTTTTTTACAACTCGAGTACTGGTTATAACACATGCAGCGCTGCAATGTGGTCTTTAATTACTTTAATAGGAGAGCTGCTTAGTTGTAGTTGTAGCTTCTGCAGCAATACAACTCTTTATATTCTTATTTTGAAAGGAAAAGACTTTGCTGCTGCAGTGAGGAGCTGCTCCACCTGAACACGATGAAGTGGGTGTTGAAAGTTTTTGAAGCATTTTTCCAAGCTGGTTTGGATGTTGAGGTAGTCCTCGTCAACAAGGCCCCGATCCCCCCTCCCCCCGACTACTACAGACTGCCCCCCCATCCCACTCTACGTTACATTAACGTAAATATTCCAACCCCGTAACATTTGTACAGACTCACATCCAACACTTTAAAAACCCCATATTGTACATTTCTGCCTATACTGTTCATTTCTGTTTATACATTTTATCTGTCATCTGTCATCCTACGTCACTTTTTGTAAAGATTCATATCCGGCACTTTTTAATCCTCATATTGTACATTTCTGTTTATCCCTGTTATACATTTTACTTTATTCTATCTCTCAGTTTATCTCCATATATATTTGTTTGCTTTTATATTTTTTATTTTTTATCTTTATTTTTATTCTTACCGTATTGCACCAATCACCACAACAAATTCCCTGTGTGTGTTGACAAACTTGGCAATAAACCCCCTTTCTGATTCTGATTCTGATTCTGATTCTGATTAAATTATTTTTTTTCTAGTATTTCTGGCACCTTTTAGCACCTCTTATCAGTAACCATTAAAAATGAACACATTTTACAAGCTGATTACGCTTCTATGGCCTGTGTAAAACCTGGAATAAGACCACAAAACAAGACGAGCTGAAGAGGAAATGCTGAGGATATGAAGCAGGAGCGAGGTGGAAAGGAAGGAGGAGAAAGTAACAATGTTAGTCTTTTAATTACAACCAAAGATGCTGCAAGTGCAGGATGACTCGAATCAAAAGACAGATATTGAATTGGAAAGGAAAGGAAAGGAAAGGAAAGGAAAGGAAAGGAAAGGAAAGGAAAGGAAAGGAAAGGAAAGGAAAGGAAAGGACAAAATATACACAAGAGTTAGCTTACATAAAAATGAAATCCACTGCTGAACACACAAAGGACCAGATAAAGCGAAGCTAAAACAGCCTACATAAAGGCAGCATAAGAAAATACGGGACTAATCTAGAAAAAAAAATTAAACCACAGCAGGAAAACAGCAAAGCACAAAGCAGAGGCCATTATGAAGAGAAGTAAGACAGAACTAACCAAAAAAACTTAAACCCTACATCACCGGTGGACATTTATCTTCACCTATTTCCACCGCACACAAACGGACACACATTGGATAATTCTTCCAAACTTGGGTTCAGTTTCCCATTCTTCGTCAAATGAAACTTTGTTCTTTTCTTCACAAACTTATATTATTTGATTTTTGACTTTGCTTTCAGTCGCCTCAAAACATTTCTCTTTCTCTCTTTAATAAGTGTTTGTGTCTCACCCTTTTCATTTTCTGGAGGTCCAGGTTTAGATATTTGTATTTTGCTCACATTAGACCCATATCATGATAGTTATTTCTGATATTTGACAGATTAAACACCCTTTTCTACTTTTTAAATGTTCTTCTCCAGCTTAACTCATATCAACATTGTTACGAGCATCTTTAATGATGATATTTGGCAGTTAACAGTAAGCAAAGACGCTCCAGCAACAGTTTGTCCTCAGATTGAGGAACAGTGGTTCAGGTTTTGATGGTTAACTTGATTTGGCTGTTTGGTATCCTGCTGGTGTAGGAAGTGAAGGTGATTTTTTTTATTTAGATTGTAGTTCATTATCTGACAATAGATCAACATGAGGGATTTTCCCTGAGTTCATACTCACTGACTTCAATATCGTAAACACGTCCTGAGGCTATCAGGAGAAACTCAGGAAGGAGGGAGCCGTGCAAAGTCTTCAGGATATTGTGCTGGGCATTTCCTCCTCAACAAATCCAAACAACTATAAAGGAGAAGCAGGTGTCAACGCCGCCGCCTGCTAAGCTGTGACATGACAGTTAGATTCTTATCTCCGCTGATCCGTGGGTGTGTACGTTGAGACGCCACGCCAAGCACTACTTTTATTTTGGAATTTGCTGTGGATAGTATTACGGAGTCGACTTGACAAACCCATCAGGTGCTCTGTTTTATCATGACACAGACAATGTTACTCACTGAAATTAAGATAAGATAAAAATGAAACCCTGATGATCCCTTCAGGAAACTGGGTCAGTGCATACCCGTGCAGGAGGCCACAACAAAGAAATGTGAGAGGAAATGAAGCAGTAATGTATTTATATAAATATATACACATATCAATCATGTATTTTAACTTGTGATTATAGTTTAATTTATCCATATAGTGTGTATTGTAATTCTGTATGGGCAGCTACATGTCCTACCTTTCTCAATAAGATCCTGCTAGCCCAAAAGACATTTTTGAGAATGGTTACTTTTGCCAAAAAAACAGAATCTTCCATTTTTCTTTTTAGAAAATTTAATTTGTTATCCGTCTTCAATGTGAATACCTATCAAACCTGTGTGTTTATGTATAAGTTTGTATATTCATCTCATGACCTGCCACTCAGCTTCCAGAATTTTTTTAAGTTTTCCTCAGACATCCGTTCATATCAGACACGACACTCAAAGAACTTTCACCTTCCTTTATGCCAGACTTCACACAATCAACGCACTTTAAAATACAGAGGACCATCCCTATGGAACAATTTACCTACATCACTAAAATCAATATCTTCACTGGCTTTGTTCAAAAAACACTTGAAAAAATCATTTTTTAGTTAAGATCAGAAACACATCTGGAGTTTTTAAATGGTACTTTTTTTCATGCAATTATACCACATTTCCTTCATTTTTTTTCCATCTTTCAATAATTCAGTAGTGTTTTTCTTTTTCATGTTAAATTGTCTTTTTCTGTCTTATATTATCTATTTCTATATTGTGTTTTTGCTTTTGCTGTTGTTATTGTTGTTTATGTTTGTTTTATAAAGGGGAGGCATTTTCATAAGCCTTTTTGGCTTCCACCTCTCCTGCACAATGCTTCATTTGACCTTTGTTTTTTACTGTTATGTTTTATGTGCAAAATAAACTAAACTAAACTAAACTAAACTATTATGAGTTTATCTGGTGGAGGGATCGCAAACTTTATTCACATTTTAAATCTGGAAGGTGAATGAAATGTTGGACTTCTACTGTGACCTTTCAACCTGCATTTACACCAGAGGGGTGTCCCACTATTTCTCACCAACTGCCTGTAACAAACCAGTGACTCAGGGATTTGAACCATCAACTGACGTCCATACCTGCCTGCCTGACCTTTAATCCGCCGCTTGCTCTCGTCTTCCTTTGTGCAGTTTGGATCGATTCAGTCCTCCCTAACCGTCCCACCACACACACACACACACACACACACACACACACACACACACACACACACACACACACACACACACACACACACACACACACACACACACACACACACACACACACACACACCGGGGTAAATGCAATCAGCCTCCTCTGTGTTCATCTCTCAGGCCCGCGGTTTATCTCCGGCCTCTTTGCAACACCCAGGGCCGACGGAGCAAAGTCCAACCGCTTATCTGGGCCTCAGCGGCGCTCAGTCTGTCCGTCGGCCCGTCTGTCTGCCTGAATGAATTACTAGCTGGCAGTTGGGTGGACCGATGGTCTCTCTCCGTCCAGCTACAGCTGCATCCAGCTTCGTGTCCACTCCTTCAGCGGCCAAACTGTTTCTCAACGTCTCTGATAATCAGCTGCAGCGTTTTTTTCTGTCACTCAGACGCTCTCCTATCCACTTTCTGCATTTTCACTCGAGCTGATTTTGTTTTAATGCTTTCTATGAACACCTGTCTTTAATGTATTTGATGTTAAATATTAATAATACTGTTTATTTATAACCACCTTTCATAAAACCCAAGGACACCTTCCAACAAACAGATAAAACAACAATGGATGAAATCAGCATATAGTAAAAACATGAAGAACAGTGTAGCTGGGCTTATGGTGAGTAGGAGGTCAGACAGATAAGGTGGGGTGAGGTTATGGACGGCCTTGAAGGTCCACAGCCAGTGGAGCTGCTGCAGGATGAAGGTGTAGTGATGCAATGATGGGGTTCTTGTTATGATCCGGGCAGTAGAGCTATGGACCAGTTCTGGGGGAAACCAAAGAGGAGGCAGTTGCAGTATAATATTCAGTATGTGAAGCGAATGTTATTCTTTGAGTATAAAGAAAAATGGGCCAATGACATCTGGCATAAACCGAAACTTAGAACTTACCGGTTGATGAAGAATATTTATTGTCCTGAACCTTATGCGACTTCACCCCTGGATAGATCAAAAAGATCATTATGTGCTCAGTTGCGAACTGGGATTCTCCCTCTGGCCGTAGAAACAGGTAGATATAACTCTGTTCCTGAAGAGGAAAGATTATGTAGTGTGTGTGATTTAAATGTTGTTGAGGATGAACTTCATTTTTTGTTTTATTGTCCATTATATGATGAAGCCAGGAAGCTTTTATTTCAGAAAATGCAAGATTGTAAACCTGAGTTGTTTTGGACTGAGGATGAAGTTGGAATGGTTTTTCAGAGGAGGTTTTCTCTATAGCTGCCTTTATAAAGAGAGCCTGGAAACAGAGAAAGGACAAATTATATGGAAACTGAGAAAGGATCTGTAATTTGATCTGTAATGTATAAGTGGAATTTATAATTTTGTGTTTGTGTGTTTGTATCTGTGTCTTGTAAGCCTTTATAGGCTGGAACCTTAGAGGTGTATGACACATCAATAAACAACAATTCAATTCAATTCAATTCAATTCAATTCAATTCATGCAGTAATTCATACGGGAGGTGACAAGACAGTGGACAAAGATGGAGGGGTGGAGTCGATTTATGTAACGAAGGTGGAAGTCAGCAGACAGCGTGACGTTGTTGATATGGGAATTAAAGGAGCTTGAGGCCGGATTGAGGCAGAATTTATGAAAAAAATTCGTATACGTTTTAAGTTTTCTAGTAATAATGTCAGATGAAGCGTTCCAAACCCAAAAGAATGAGCCCTCTAGCGTATCTCTCCGTTGCCTTGAACAGGCTGTGTGCTGCAAAATGTGCTGCAATTCGGTCCCGAATTTCCCGCGCTGTCCTGCGGATGTGACGTCACATGACGCTGCATGTGCGTTCTCCCCGTTCTCCCGTGTCGGCTTTGCTGTTGGCTGCAGTACCCCCGACGGCCGTCGTGGTGAAGGGTGGCGCTAGAGAGTCTCATTTCTTAAAAGGAGCCTCAAGCTCCTTTAAATGTGGGTGTGCTATCGAGGATGACACCCAGACACTTAACCTGAGGGGAGCGAGAACTCTGTATAATGATGCTTTTGTACCAATGAGAAGGAGTTCAGTCTTTTCACTGTTTCTTTTCAAAAACCTAGATGTGATTTTGGATAGGCAGGCGGAGAGGGAGGGGGGTGGTAGTATGGAAAGATACAGCTGAGTGTCATCTGCAAAAAGGATATGGAATTAGTGAAAATACAGAGCCCTGGGGCACGCCTGTAGTGACTGGGTAGGGGTCAGATCTGAAAGCGGGGGTGATGAAATGGTGACAAAGGCTGTCCTGAGGTCGGAGGAAGATGAGGATGGAGAGAAGGCCAGAAAAGCATCAAATCTTTGTTTTTTTAAATTTAATTGAAAGGAATTTGAAAAATGTAAAATGTCACCTGTCGCATTTGTGTTCATGTTTTTCTTTCAACAGAATTTAAAGTATTTCCACCGTTGGACAGGTGTTCTGCCAATTTCTGCTGCTTTGCCAAAAAATGCTACCTAATGGTTTTCTACCTTTGTAGAGCTACAATTTTACTGTGTTTTACTCCCTAACCCACTTCTTTTCCCCCACAAGTGGTCCTTGTCGCTTGCCAGGCCATTATTGTAAATAAGAATGTGTTCTTAATGACCTGCCTGGTTAAATAAAGGCGAATGACTGAATGAATATCAAATAAAGCGATAGAATAGTTTTTTTCCCTCTTTATCGTATAATGTTCACAAAGTGTAATGCAATTCATGTCATAGGTAGTGTATTTTGAAGGATCAAATACTCAACATCCAGTATTATCAATTTTACATCGTGCAAGAAATGATGCAAACTTTGAAAATCGACCGTGCGCATGCGCAGAACCACAAAGTAGCATTTCTCGGCAGGTAGCAGAAATTGGCAGAACACCGGCCCCTTCTCACCGCTTAAGCTTCTTATTGATTGTCTCCTCATATTTTACGAGCTGCAGCGTTATCTCATTGTCTGTCTGTCTTGCTGCACCCCTGACGGACCTTTCATCCACCTGACGGTAGCGCCCACGCCGTCTCTCAGCTTTGTTTTGTCAGGTCTGTCTATGTTAACCGGAAACATACATACAAGTTGACTCAAATAGTTCATTTTCCTGATCATCGGTTCTTCCCAAATAATTCATAAAGAGTGACTATTTTGATAGAAGTTTGGTAGAAGTGACAGCTTTTTCTTGTGAACTGAGGACGTTATTTTTGTGTAACAAGTCTTGTCATGAGGTTCAGACGTCTCACTGCTTCACAAACTACCTGAGAGAGTGTGTGACTTGTCTGCGTGTCTGTCTGAACGGTGAACGCCACTCCATCCATTTACTTTTCCCCTGAACAAGACCTGCCCTGAAACTTCCTTCTCTCCCTCCCGTCACTCTCACCCTTTCCTCAGGCAATAACTGTGTAAACAGTTCATCCAGCTAACAGGATCCAGGATGCACGGCCTCATGCACACACACCGCCCTCTTTCTTTCTCTTTCTTTCTTTCTTTCTTTCTTTCTTTCTTTCTTTCTTTCTTTCTTTCTTTCTTTCTTTCTTTCTTTCTTTCTTTCTTTCTTTCTTTCTTTCTTTCTTTCTTTCTTTCTTTCTTTCTTTCTTCTGGCCTGGCTGTCAGGTGTCATCTTGTGTTCAACAAGGACTAAGATTGTTCCTCCTCCGGTGACAGGTGACATAACGACACCAGCGCCGCTCTCACTCTCACTCGGGTCAAACGGGCCTACTTGACACTTACATTCAGACACTTACATTTGTAACTGAATTACGCCATTAAACTGGACTCCTTCCTTTGTCCCCACATACCTGCGTATGAAGGGAATCTGCTTACCAAATTATGCCACACTGTCACGATACACGGCAATAGTTGTAGTTTTCCAGTTAAGCTGCACACTAATACAACAAATATTTGTTTAAGTTGTTACATCATATTGGGAAATTGGCGAACTGTTAACTGGACTGGCTTCAGAGGTGTCAAGTAACAAAGTACAAATACTTCGTTACCTTACTTAAGTAGAAATTTTGGTTATCTATACTTCACTGGAGTAATTATTTTTCAGACGACTTTTTACTTTTACTCCTTACATTTTCACGCAATTATCTGTACTTTTTACTCCTTACATTTTAAAAACAGCCTCGTTACTCTATTTCATTTCGGCCTTTAAATAAAAACTATCCAGTTAAATTGCTCCATCCGGATAGAGTGAATTTGGTTGTGGTTGTTTCAGATGTTCTTGTCCAGTTTTGTTCTTACATCCGTTCCCTCAGATTCCTGCAACTAAACTTGGATGTACATTCCAATAAAGGTTAGGATAAATGATAACATGCCTCTGAAGTTTGACTTTTTGCACCATTACAATACTTATAGGTAACTAGTCATCATATCTCCTGCTCTCTGAAACACATGTTAATGCTCAATAGTACACATATATGCTTCTTTAATATATTTGCATTATACTAAGATGCATTCATTTCAATGGCTTTTGTCCTTAATGGCTTTTTCCCCCCTTACATTACTTTTACTTTTATACTTTAAGTAGTTTTGAAACCAGTACTTTTATACTTTTACTTGAGTAAAAAACTTGAGTTGATACTTCAACTTCTACAGGACTATTTTTTAACTCTAGTATCTATACTTCTACCTGAGTAATGAATGTGAATACTGAAGACACCTCTGGACTTCAACTCTTAACATTTCAGTCTGACCAATAAAACTGATTCTTTTGAGAGCAGGTGCTAGTTGTCGAAGCCCAAGACGGGGTGAATCGCCACAGTAATCACACCAAAGTCAAAGTAGTTCACGGAAGCAGACAAAGAAAAGAAAACAGAGGCTCCATTAACAACCAATGATGGGAGCAAAACCAGTTCACCACCTTCCACTTTGATGTGTTTACTTCAGTTTTCTGTGCATAGGTTACCATAGCAACCAGCTGGAGTAAAGAGCATCAGCAAAGACGCGCCCGATCAGATCCGATCACATGCACTAGACATTGTAAAGGGTCAGTAAGAAAGATCGGATCCTAAAAGAGATGCCAAAGGAAGTTACGCGTCAGGGAAAAGCCCTTTCAAAATAAAACAGGATATCTCCAATGACAAAAGGGCAGAAATAAACCATCACCAAAACTCAAGAAAAGACGAGACCACAGTAAGAACAAAATAAACCCAATAAAAGTCCCGAACACCACGACAGACGAGACATATTTGATCTTTCCTGTCTGACGAGATTTAAACAATTCAGTCAAGGAAGAGTGAGATAAAGAAGCTAACAAATAGTGGTGGGACTCAATTAAAAAAATGTATCTAATTAATTAGAGGCTTTGTAATTAATGAATTGCAATTAATCGCATATCAATATTTGACACGAGAAGCAACATTTTTCAATCTTAATGGATTTTGGTATATGACTGAATCATTGAATTGACACATAAATGAGCTTAAACAACAAAATTGATCTGGTGATAGGCAAATTCTTTCTTGCACAGTTTGCAAACAACTGTGCTTTTATCCAGGTTTCCACTCTGTAGTTTTTTAAAACTAAAATTTCCGCCCACCGAACTCAGCAACAACTTCCCATCGGTTTGGGTTTCCATTGTTGTTTCTCGTGTTGATTACTGTGCATCAGTATTACGGGTAACTTATACCGGGAACTCGTGCAATGAGAAACGTTCAGCACTGTTTGGAGTACATAAGTAAATTGCAATTAAATGCGTTATTTTTGTTTGTCGCATTATTTTTCTGTAATTAATTAATCGTAATTAATGCGATAAAGTCCCAGTCCTACTAACAAACAAACACGTCTCTGGCTGCAGCTTTTATGATCATTTGTGAGCGTAGATTGTTACGCTGTGACTTCCAGAACGTTATCAGCCGCCGCTCTTGGGTTTCTGGATTCTCACGTCTGGAAACTGGGTCAGCCGCGGGTTACAGATTACAGAGGAGAGGTTAGGGTCACAGTTAGATGCTTTTTATTTTTTCTTTTGTCGCTCTGGCTGCTTTATTGTCGCTCATTCACACGCTCGAGCCGTGCCGCGTTATCCGTGGATAGCCTCTAATTTGTCTCCCTGCACGAGAAGCCCGTTCGCTATCGGCACGGCCTCCCGATCGCCATGGCGACGTATCGGAGTCGGCCAGGTCGGTCATACCTGCAGCGGCGCTGCGTGCGTATCTCTGTAGCTGTGGGACCGTATCAGGTGGGGCCTTTTCTGTACTTTATCAAGTCGACTGCTCCACAGAGACTATTGTGCATGCAGGTGATGAACTGCCCGGGTTCACACTCACACTTGAGACCAGTACTCGAGTTGTAAAAAAAAATCAGGGGGGGTGGTGGATTTTATCATATGGGGACAGATAATTTGTGCTGATTACAAATAATATAATATATTACAAATAATAGCACTGACCAAAACACCTGCAGAAATACTGCAGGAATGACATAGCAGCAGTTAAATGCAGCCTTCTGTAAGCTTTAAATATCCACTGGGCTTACATCAAATACATCAAAACACAACAATAAAAAACACTTTTCTGAACTTATCAATATGACTCTGTCCTTCACAGGATAAGTAAAATGGATCACTGCAAAATCTCAAAATCTTAACAAGAATATTTGTCTTATTTCTAGTTAAAATGTCTCATTTTAGTAAAAAAAATCTCATTACACTTAAAACAAGACTCATCACTGGAAAAAACAACAATTTTCACCTGTTTCAAGTAGATTTTCACTTGAAATAAGTAGAAAAATCTGCCAGTGGAACAAGATTAGAAGATTAGAAGATAAATCTTGTCCCACTGGCAGATTTTTCTACTTATTTCAAGTGGAAATTTACTTGAAACAGGTGAAAATTGTCAAATAAGTTATTTTTCTGGTGTTATTTTTCTGGTGATGACTCTAAATGTTGAAATAGCAGTAAAACCACATTCATTGATGAAATTACATAAGGAATGGAAAGGGGGGATGGCAGTTTTACAGGGGGTAAGATTTGGACCGTTTTTATTTTAGGGGGGGGTGCCATCCCCCCTCATCCCCCCTCAACTCCAGTCCTGCTTGAGACCCATTTCTTTTGCGTCTGCTGCTCAACAGATCCACACATCGCCGTTGCGTCATAATAAAAGGAAAATCTTTGCATTAAAAGCTTTTTGAATCACAGTTGTGGCGTTTGGAAACCGTAAGCAGCACATGGAAGAGGCCTGAGCAACTGTCGGCCAACGGACAGCCAGACAGGAGACGTGGCGACAGGTCAGGGGGGCAAGGGGGGGGGGTGTTGAACTGCAGGAGCAACAAAATCAATAAATCCTCTTTTTCTCTGCACATGAGTTACTCTGCACGTGACATGGACATCGTTCTGTTTTCAACGCCTTTAAAGTAATGCATCTCAACACTTTCACATGTTCTAATGCCCCCCCTAACCCCCCCATCCTCCTCCCGACAGTAATTCAGCAGGTGTTTTCACAGTTTTGGGAGAAGCACAAGAGAATCTGATTACTCAGATGGAGCCGCCGCGGCCCGGCAGGAATTTCCAAAGATTAAAGAGCAAAATGTTCTGCTTCGACTTTCTCCCCGACTCGGTGATAGTTTTTCTAGCGCGGGGTCAGAGGCGGGTCAGTAGTTTTTGGAGTGGTCCGGGTCTTGCTGTGTGTAAGCATGTGTGTGTGTGTGTGTGTGTGTGTGTGTGTGTGTGTGTAGGTCTACTTTGAGGTTCTCAGTGCGATCCAGTCGTGTTTAGTCTACCGGTCCTACATGTCACACACCCCAGGCATTTGGTCTGGAGCTGTTTCAGCAAGACAACGCGATTCCTGCTGCACCGACTCGCCAACATAGAGCCTGATTGATTGATTGATTGATTGATTGTTTGATTGATTGATTGACCAGGATGAATCCAAATCGTGCAGCAAAAAAAAACTTTAAAATAATTGTTTTAAACCACATATGATGCTTTAACTGGCTTCTGGAAATGCTCCACACATGGTAGGAAGATTTGACGCCACCAAACGTTGCAGGAAGTTGCATTCCTTTAAAGCAGCACAACGTAACTTTCAGCTTTTGTTGAGTTTGGCGGCTCCTTTGGACAAAAGCGGTAGTGCTTTACCAGTAGTGTGGAAGGGTTCCTACCATGCTCCTCAAAGTTACATAGTGCCAGTGAAGGTGATACAGACCCCTCAGACCATGACAGAGGTTCATTAAACCTGTTGGTAAGTTGATGTACCATCACAATGACTCTGGAAATATGATATTAAGGTGAAAAAGTTACATAGTGCTGCTTTAAAATATGTATATTTTATTATACTGCTGACCTCTGCAAAAAAAAAGCTTGACATGAACAGACGAAGCTGCAAGAATGATAAATAAAGCAGATGAAACATTTCTTCCCCAGATTTTTAAGCCTTTTTAATAAGAAAAAATGAAACATGAATCATTTTAATCACATTTAAACCAACAAGGAACAACAGCAACAACAACGAAAACAACAACAAAAAAAACCCCAATATATTATATCAGCACACTTTCAGAGTGTGAAGGGCAACGTAGCTTAAATAAGACATTTCTCTTTTAAACTAAAGTATGCTCCGTAAAGGACACGGCGTGACCTGAAACTGTTTGTCAGAATAATCCTCCAGCAGATCATCGATACCTCCACCTCTTATCAGATCAGCAGTCGGCTGAAGAAAAGGCACTTTTAGGACATCGGGGGGTCATTTGACACCCTTCAACTTTGTTACACTGATCCCATTGAGCTGATGGATTGACAGTGTAAGGAGGGCGTACCTAAGCATTGTTGTAACACACACAGACACACACACACACACACAGACACACACACACATGCACACACACACAACCACACACACTATCAGCCCACCTGGCCTCTGGGAGCTCCATAGTGCAAAGTACTGTATGTAAATCATCCCATAGTGCATCTCTCCTCCCCGCCCGCCACTGTTTTAGTAACTGACAGGACTCCTCTTTCAAAATGTTACAGTCTGCAGAGAAACATTGAGTTTTGACGGGTTTTTAAACGTAATAACAGGACATCGTTTCATGGCCGTGACCAATAAAAGCACAGAAAAACGTCTTCTTTTTTATTTTCTTTGTAGCTTTGTTGTTTTTTTTTAAAGCTTTTGACCACAGTTTCTTTGTCTCCTACCATCAGAATGAAAGTTTTCAGTGAGGAACAAAAAGGAGGCATTTAAAACTGAAAGTACAGACCTGACAAGCTGCACTGGCGACGATGGATGCCCAATGGGACTGTTTTTTTTTATTATAATGACCAATGTTGTAACACAAAACACGAGCTCCACAGCCTCCCAATCCAAGTAACACCTTCCTGAAGCAGTAACCTGACGCACACATTCACACACAAAACCCCTCACATGTGGGTTGTAACTGGCTGACAGAGCACTTCAAAAGATATATTAAAATTTATTCCCTTCATAAATAAATGCAAAGGTCCTCCTCCCCGGCATATTAACCTCTATTTACATTTTATACAAAGTTAACTTTTTGCTCCTGCGACAGGCAGAGATGGGGTCTTTTCATCCAGCGTCACATGTCTGTCCTCTTGTAACCAACAGTGTCCTTCTTCGTTAAAAAAAAAAACAAAACAGATCTGTTCATCAAATGAAATAAAATGGGAAAAAAAACATTTTTTTTTTTTTTTTTTTACATTTTTTTTAAAGTTTATAGGTTCCTGAATTAGGTCGGTCGCTACAGACGAGTCCTCTGGTGGCCTCCGGACATAAACCAGGCGGGGGGAGAGGGAGAAAGAGGAAGATAAGCAGAGCTTTGGTGTCCATTTTAGAAAACAGAAACAGAAGTCTCCATCTTAGCTCACCTTTACATACAGGTGTGTGTTTGTGTGTGTGTGTTTGTGTGTGTGTGTGCGTGCATGTGTGTTTGTGGGACCCATGTTAGGAGGCGTTGAGCACCGAGCGGCTGTACAGAGTTTGGTAGTAAGCGCCAGAGTCCATGGCGGCGGGACCCGGACTGTCGTAGATCTGCTTGGCGGCCACGGAGGAGCCGCCCGTGTAGCTGTTGTAGGCCATGACCTGGTCCTGGTAGGACTTCAGGTCCATCTTCTGCTCGTTGGACATGAGGTTGGTGATGGAGAACGGGTGGTTGAAGTTGTAGTGGGGGTCCAGGGACTTGAGGGCGTCGCTCTGCAGGTCCATGTGCTGCTGCATGGTGCCGGGGAGGAGGTGGGAGCTGGCGCCGAGCGGCTGGGAGTGCAGCAGCGGGTTGGAGGAGGAGGAGGTGCAGGACAGGGACAGGGAGGATGGAGGGATGGAGGAGGAGGTGGAGGAGGAGGACGGAGGCAGGGAGACGGGCGGGCTGTGGAGGTGTGAGGAGGACAGCTGAGGACAGTCAAGTGAAACCAGAGCGTTCCTCTGGTGCGTCTGGTCGTCGGAGGAGCCCGGGTGGGAGTTGTCTGAGTGGGCGGAGTCGGCGCCCTCCGATCCCCCTGCAGGGCTGTGATCCTCCACCAGGTGATCCCCGCCGTGCCCTCCTTTCCCCGAGCTCCCCTCCTGGCTCTTGCCTCCCTTTTTGGCGCTCTTGTCCTCGATCTTAAAGCGCTTCTGGCGCCGCAGGTAGCAGCCGTTCTCGAACATGTTGCCGGACTGCGGGTGCAGCGTCCAGTACGAGCCCTTGCCCGGTTTGTCCGGGGAGCGGGCCACCTTCACGAAGCAGTCGTTGAAGGACAGCGAGTGGCGGATGGAGTTCTGCCAGCGCTGCTGGTTCTCGCGGTAGTAGGGGAACAGGTCCATGATCCACTGGTAGATCTCGTTCAGCGTGAGCATCTTGCTGCCGCTCTGCTGGATGGCCATGGTGATGAGGGAGATATAGGAGTACGGCGGCTTGGCGTGGGTCAGGGAGCGCCGGTACGGCTTCGGGGGGATCTCCTTGGGCCCAGCCCGACTCAAGGTGCCGGTGGACGGGTATCCCAGCTGGCTCATGGACTGGCCCATGTTCTGGTAGTGGGGCAGGGAGCCCAGGGAGCCCGGAGCCGCGGGGCCCAGCTGGGTCAGGGAGCCCGCGCTGAGAGACGAGGCCACCGGAGAGAGGGACATGTGGTTGGGCCCGGAGCCCATGGACGCCAGCGGGGAGCTGCTGAGGCTGGAGGTCGGGTACGGCACGTTCATACCTGCGGGGGAGCCGGTGGCCGGGTTCAGGTTGATGTAGTTGGTGATGGTGCCCATGGAGCCCATGGAGCCCAGCCCAGAGTTCATGGCAACGGGAGAGGAATACATCTGGAAGTCGAGAGGAACACAACACAGCAGAGTTAGTCACAGCAGAGACGATAGCAGCTCCTTTTAAAACAAAATAATAATAAGATTGACTAAATTTAATGCAGCTTTTGAACTTTTTGGAATCATTTTATCGTGGTTAATAGATCTTATTTAGGTTTACAGTGCAAAACAGATGTGAAAGGAAAGCAGTTTGGCTCTGTATTTTAAAAGTGTCTCTTATCAATGCACAATGAAGCTCTCAGTGTGCGAGGGAGACATGGATTTCACACTGATGTGTCAACCTGAAAATGCGTAAAAAGCGCGTCATGGTTCTCGGCTCAGACGGCCTCTGCACGGAAAAAACGGGCTGTTCCAACTTTAAACTACAAAACCACTCTTATTTACATATACATTTATATTTAACAAGACAAATAATTTAGTTGTCCAAATAATAGTTTGTTTGTTTTCGTCTTAAAAGCTGAAGCGAATTTTACATTTAAAGGTGCGTGGAGGAAAATAAAACCGGCGGAGGATGAAAGGTATCAGAGCCCGTTTACTGATTGCTGGTTAAATATTGCCAGACTCTTTCTTCGTGGTAATTTCATCAGGTCGATTTGAGGTGGGAATTGAAGTTGCTGATGGAATTAACTCTAATTGAATTAGTGAAAGAGAAAAAAGTAATGTAACACCTGAAGAGTCGCAACACTTCAGCCGCTGCTGAGACACAAAGAAGGCGGTCTATTCATGAGCAAATAACATATAAAGTCAACAAATAACTTAGAACAGAATAAAAAAAGAAACTGAAGTTTAGGCCAAATACAACAGAATCGAAATATTAAAAGTCTGTGGTTTGTTTTTAGTTTTAATCTTTTGTTTAGGATAGTTATTGAATATTAAAGCCGGGGTTCTGCAAAGTAAGATTTTTGTGCTTTGGGGAATTCCTCTTTGTGTAAAAATGTATTAAATGTTAATTCCGAATATTCAGAATAATGAACACATGTTTTTTTATATGATATATTTATAAAATAATTAGATAAATGGTCGTAGGAGTGTTTATAACGGTTTTTCTCTTGAAATAGTAATTTAGGATGTGCGCAAAAAACGTTTTGCATAGACGATCCGCTTTTCTAAAATAAATTTAAGAACAAACTCCTTTATAAAACTACTTTTAGAGCATCTAAAACAAGCTAAAATAATACCTGAAGACAGACCTTCAGTATCCGAGCCAGTTTATGGTCAGATCATTGCTTTATCATTTACATGTGAGCGCGTAAAGGCGGCTTTACCTCGTTGGCCTCGCTGTAGAAAGTATTCCACTCTGGTAAATCATGGGTTTCCATCTTCACAGAGCTCAACATCCCCAACAACCGTCTTTAGAGGGAACTTTTTTTTGATGACCTAATTCTTTTAAAGATATCACAATATATAAAATCCTCAGCACGGCGTGGGCTTTTGAGGGAAAATCCAGACCAGAACGATGTCTCCTTTTCGCCAAGAAAAATAAAAATCTTTTCTTAAGCATGCAGATAATTGCAAACAATCGCAGTGTGGCAATTCTCCTGGGAAAAGTCAATATTTCTTATTTGTCAGTCATCCATTGTTTCTGAACCTGAATCTTGATGTGGCAGCAGACGCAGAGTTCTTATTGTGGGCCCTTGTTTCTCTGTCAGCCGGGGCCCTCACAACGCGGCCAGAGACGGACGGAGGTGCAGCGCGCAAATACAGTCCACAAGTCTCCACGTCCTCCTCTTATAAGCTGCTGGCGGGGCCCGCCCCGATCCCGACATTTGAATACCGAGTTAGGAACCAGGAAGGGCCCCGCAAAAAGACCGATGTGGCCCCCTGGCGTGCTGTATATTGGCCCAGCGGCTGCACCGGGGCCACCCGGGCGGGCGGAGACCTTCCAGGGAGACTATCTATTATTATTGTTAGATATGGTATTAGGCCTAAAGCGGGTTTATAGGTCTGTTCTGCGGCTATAATGAGTTATGGAGAAACTATTCAGCCAATATTTCTTTTAACTTAAGTCCTGTTCTTTCAGTTTCCTTTTGTGGAATTATAATGAATTTGCTATGAACGCAAAAAACAGTCAATTGTTGCATGAATATCAAATATTAAACCACTTTAAGCCAGTTAAAGCAAAAGCAAAAGAAAAAAAAAGTTAATCTATAATCTCCTGTCGCTTTTCTGTGGCTTTGTGGTTTCCTTTCACCTAAAACCTGTTTTCAGATCCTGGTTTTTGATAGCCAAATATTTATAAAAGATGAATAAAAAGGTTATATTTGACTTTATAATTGCCAATATCAAACCATCACGGATCATAATCTGAAACAGGACCGACAACAAAGAGTAAATTCTTGTCACAAAAACACTAAAATAGCACTATAAAGTCAACAGAGCTCAACGATATCCTGCTTGACTAATGTGCGCGTAAAGTGTGCGTAAACTGCGTTTCTTTGATAATGCCAGCCTTGCGTATCTCTCTGCAGCAGCTCATGTGAGCGGCCTGTGCGTATTGGACTTCAGCTGAATGCGAGAGGCCTCATCTTCTGAAGAACTCCATCCCAGAGCTTCTTTTTTGTTTTTTGTTTTTTTTTTTACAAAGGCGCATTCCCGACCAGACGCCGAGGAGAAATACAATAAATAATGTAATCCTGGCGTAATGCATATACAGGCCTCCCGCGTCGCGGAATACACATCTGGGGCCGCAGCAGACGGACGGCCGTGAATGTCAATGCCTGGGCCTAACGGCCACTCAATGAACATGTAATTGATGCGCATGCAGGAGGTCCGAGGGATTAGGTGGTGAGAAAAGATCCCGGCCATGCAACAGGAAGGGAAATCCGCGCCACGGTGCAGAAATGCAGAGCTCAGCAGCCGACGGGACGCAGATTCAAAGTTAGAAATCTTTCAAGCAGAGAAAGCTTGAGTTTCAGACGTGAAAAGACGTCATAGAGCCATCACCCATGAGGACGTGCTGCCTTCACCGAAACAAAACATAAAATACAACCTGAAGAGGAAAGATTATGTAGTGTGCGTGATTTAAATGTTGTTGAGGATGAACTTCATTTTTTGTTTTTTTTTGCCCATTATATGATGAAGCCAGGCAGCTTTTATTTCAGAAAATGCAAGATTGTGAGTTGTTTTGGAATGGGGATGATGCTAAATTGGAATGGTTTTTCAAAGGACAAATTATATGGAAACTGAGAAAGGATCTGTAATTTGATCTGTAATGTATAAGTGGAATTTATAATTTTGTGTTTTTGTTTGTACGCAGCTGATGTTTGTTTGCTGGCGTAGTGTATCTGTGTCTTGTAAACCCTTATAGGCTGGAACTTTAGAGGTGTATGACACATTAATACACAACAATTCAATTCATTCAATTCATCCAACCTGCGTGTGATTTCATAATTACTGGCTACCTTTGTCAGGCGCTCTGCGCGTCATCAGCTGAACGATGTTTGCAAAAAGCTGTCAAGTCGATTAACACGTGGAATGAGCTCACACCTCCGTGTCTGTAATGATGCAATTAAGCCTGAAAGAGATTACCTTTAACGCGGCCCTGCAACATAGAACTGTTACACATTCTGACCAAACCGAGCTCTGAGATGAAGATCTGCGTGGGGCTTTAACCTGTTCACCCCGAGGGGTTTGGAGGTGAATTTCAACAACATCTCCACAATTATAAGGACAATATGCATAATCTTGGTCTCAATCGATAGCTAAGACCTCACAGCATACATTTCCAGTGTCACAAAAAGTGTCAATGTTCACACGCCTGAGCAAATTGTGATAAACCAAAGGAAAAAAAATGAAATTTTTATCCTCGTCTAATTTCTTTTTAGTTTGCACAGTGAAAAACACCATGATAGCAATTCATATAATTATAAAGACACCAGTGCTTGAATTCGGCAACTCCTTGACTACAACTGTACCAAGTTACATGAAAATAGCTTAAAGCACAAAGATATTTATAAAGGTTTTAGTGTGGATAGTACCAGGCGGACTCTCCATTTGGGCACTTGGTTACCTTGTGGATTAACCTGGGAATGAAATGAAATGAAACGAAAGGAAAATGAAAGACTGAGCGCAAAATTTAGACTGCAATCCAGCAACGTCACTACTTGAACATTGGAGTTTGCTTGGGTTTCTCTTGGATCCTGCATTGGAGCATCAGGTTCATATTTGAAATATTATTCGGCCAATTGTTGCTACTTTGAACGTTACAGGTGGAAATGCTGTGAAAGTAAAGACAGAAATGTTGAAAACAGTCTCATTTACCGCCTCCCCGCATTTCTGATCGCCTGCGTCCAAACCGGGCCTTTAATCAACATCCCTGCTCAGTGTAACCTCTCAGATCCCTTTTCTCTGTCTTAGTCTGCGATCCGTGTTGTCATGTAAATGTGGCGTCCATTGTCCATTAACACCTCCATAATTGGTTTAACAATAGTCGTAATGAGTTAACACTAATGGAGGAAACGACAGATCGGTGGTGGTGGGAGATGCATGAGGACCGACCAGGGACCCCCCCAACTCGAGCTGGTTAGGTTCAGGCTGAATTAACGATTTTAACTGGTAAAAATGGGATTCTGTCCTCAATTCAATCCCTCGAGGCTGGAAACCTGCAGATGGATCTGTTGTCTGCTCGTTGTGGACAGCAGCGCCACCTGGTGGCGACCCCGCAGGTCTGCGTCCTCTCTTTATCTTATAAAGATGCTTGTTTCTTTACATGATCAACGTCGTCCAAAAGCAGAAATTTAACTATGGAGCTCCAAACAAACTACAAAAAGACACGAATTTAGTTGGGCTACTTCTATAAAAGTAATCTTTAACCTTAAATTAAAAAAAGCATGATCCAAACAAACAGGTCGGGAAGTTCTTTTTGAAACTGAGATGTTACATGAAGAAATGAGTGGAAAAACATAATAAAAAAGGCAAAGACGTACAAGTTTCCATCCCGTTTATTCCTGGTTTCTATTTTGTACATGAAGCTGCAGTAAAACCAACAGACCTACACAAAATAAAAGGACAAAAGAAACTTGAAACAGAGAGGGATGCACAGAAAACAACAAGCGGCTGGTCGACTTTACAAAGGCTTCACATGAAAGGAGAAGCCGTCCGATGGCGACGGAGGGGAAACAGATCGGGGTTAATCATTGACTGGACTATAAAGAGTTCATTGCACTCCTCCTTCCCCTGAGGATCCCAGACACATACGGATGGTAAACATTTTAAAAAGGCACTTAACAAGGGATTGCATTACGTATCAGTGCATCATCTACTTAAAAGACAGTTCTGCACCACAGACCCACCCTGCACGAGTCCCTGCAGCGAGCGCAGCAGGACGCCGTAAACCGCAGCAGCTCCGTTAGGAAAATCAGCGCTGGAAATAAACAAATATGTTTTTCTTTTTCTTACCTCCCTCCCATAAAACATTTCCACCCAGAAGCATCAACGTGGGTATAAACTACCTTTGGCTTGTGTGAGCTTCTGTACTGATGCTGCACATGAAGAGAGGATCAACCCAGAGCACCACCTCATTGAAACACGTCACCAGCATCAAATCCATCAGTTTAGTCTCTTAAAATCCCTGCAACATGTTTATGTATCAATACAAATTAGAAAAAAAAAAAGAAAAAACAAATACAATCAATTTATTTAGTTACACAACACGTCTGCTTGACCTTCGGGTTCATTTGTGGGAAGAAAATTATTCATTTCAATCTTGACAATTAACAAAAATATTGGTTTTCAGGTGGATTTTCCCCTAAAAAGGTCTAAGAAATGATAAACAATTGTTCTTAATATACTCCAAACTGTTGCATATACTATGACTAAGGGATTGCACATATATACTGATACATCTCTTTACAGTATACAACATTTAAGGTTCTAGTAGAAAATATAGTCCTAGGCTTATCGATAGATATTCTAGTGTACATTCAGGGTGAAGCGTGGGCCGGACTCGTATGTGAGCGTATGAAATACAGTCGAATGCTGAGTGTTGGTGGCTGGTTGAACCAGCTTAACTGGTTGTTTCCATAAACTTTCTCTGAGTCCCATCAGATCGATTAGTAGAGGCACACGGAGAAATGTCACCACTTTCATGTCACTTTTTTTTTTTTTTTGAAATCTAAACGTTGTCGTGTCTGGTGAGTTTGTCCTCAAAGAGGGAAAACATGTTTTCCTCTGACGGAGTGCGAGCAGATAATTTTTGTCCCCGACTGCTGAGCTCCCGTTCGTCCGCGCAGGTCGGGTCTGAGCTGCCGATGTTTAATGATAGTTAACAACCGACGCTACCGTTTCCACATGTGGAGCAAACGCATGCCTGATATTACTCTTAGGAGTGTGTTAGATGCTGCGGCTGCTGCTGCTACGACCGAGCTCACGCCGAGGACTCAGACTGGCATCTTTCAGCTCATCTGGGCACCCACGCACATATTTAGATGTTTAAAAATGCTGATACTTTGACCTGATTCTCAGAAGTCTGGAGTTGACAGCGATGCGTCGGCTCACCTCGCTGGTTGTGAACCAGAAGCAGAAGAGCAGAGCAAACTAGATCGGCAGGGAGGAGGAGGTGAGATCTTGGGATTTTAAGCATCTTTCAAATCATTTCGAAGGTGTTCATTTCATTTGGAGGAAGTGAGGATAATTCAGGTGTTTCACTCTGTTTCTTTCGTGGCTTTGATGCATCGGGCATGAACAATCAACTACGATTATTAGCTGAGAACATGTAGCGAGAGCCGGCTGTCGATTAGAGCTGATCATCTGAATCCAAAAGCACCTAGTTCCATACGTTATGTTAGTCACCGTCTCAGGGAACTCTGCTGGACTGAAAACAGCCAATATAAATCATTCCCCAGACGTCCTAAAGGTGCAATGCAAAACAATCTAATGGTAAGAGCAGTCGTTGGAGTTAAACTTTACATTCTCTTCACATGAATACGATATGATCCAGGAAAAAAAAAAAAGCTACCTTTTTCTAAGAGGAGAAAACAAAACCCAAAACAAATGTGAAAGCAGTCTTTGCAGCTTGACAGGGCGAGCTGCCGAGGCCTGGCGACGCTGACGGGACTCAGCTGTGAGTGGGTTGAGACCTGCGTGATGTGGGCGGCCGACGTGGCTGTTGTGGGTCCCTCAGCAGTCCAGTGTACACACCTCCTCCTGCGCGGATACGAGTCTGGGGCAACAAACGGCAAGTCAAAACGCAGTACGGGACAAGGTTTCCACATATCTACTGTAAGTATTTGAAAAAACTGAGAAAAAAAAGTCCATCTCATTAATAAAGCTGTAGCAACCAAACAGAGTTGTTCTTTCCTAAGAAAGCGTTTTGCATTTGCTTGGGAAAAAAAGAAGCTTTGTTTTTGGTGTTAATTTTTTTCTGTCTTACGTGGTATTAGGGCTGGGCGATATATCGAGATTTTAATATATATCGATATATTTTCAAACGCGATATGGTACGAGACAATATCGTTTATATCAATTTTAAAAAAAAAAAAAAAAAAAAAAAAAAGTATGATTTTGATATAGCTTATTTTGTGACAAATTGACTTGAATGTTTTATTTGAGATTTGCACAACTGTCAACCTCAGTGGAAAAGTCTGCCTGTTACTGTCTACATTGTATTAATTGCAGAGTGTATTTTAATTTAATTGTTATGCATGAGATATTTGTTTTATTTTATTCAAGAAGCATTTTTATTCTATATATGCAGGCAGTTTATTTTTATTTCATTCGTTTTATACATTTTGATATTGTGCAGATCTCTGTTAATAAAGGAACCTGTGTGACATTTGGCACGAGGCATTGTATTAAAACTGACTGTTTTTTTAAGGGTTTGCCTCAGAAAAAATGAAGCTAACAGAGATGCTATGCTATAATGCTTTGGGGGAAACCCCAATTATGGCACAGAAAAAATATCGATATATATCGAGTATCGCCATTCAGCTAGAAAATATCGAGATATGACTTTTGGTCCATATCGCCCAGCCCTACGTGGTATTTTACTTTTTTTTTGGTCCTGCTTTAAGGTATAATTTTTTCTGCTTTTTGAGGTGTTTTTTTTTTCCGGCCATACGCCACCAAAGGTGATTCCATCTCAGCTGCACACCGTGTGGATCCAATATTTTCACACAAAGCTGCCTGAATGCATTTTATATGCATCATCTTGTATCCATGGAGCAATATATGTACAACTGCTCCTGGAGAAACATGGCTATGTTGAGGAGAACGGGTTTCCCGTCTGAACAACAGTCCTCAGCTGTCTGCGCAAAGTCGACAAACTAATGGTGATTCCATCTATGTGGCTTAAGGACAGGACTCCCTCCCAGTGTCTTAAACCCAGATCAAAGTTAAACTTGGTTAAACTAAACAAGTAGGTAGTGTTGTTTCTGGTGTTGTTTATTATATTTTTGTTACCTTATAGACTCAAGAAAACATTCATTCCAGATACAGAAGACTCTAATTTGAGTTTACAACAAATTTATTTCTCCCCATCTTTTTCTTTTTCAACTACACATTGGGTTTTCTTTTCCACGTCTATGTAGGAAAGTGTATCCAAAGATGGTCTCTTCTTCTTCTCCAGCCCCAGAGCAGATCCTCACGTTTCTCTATGTAACTTTGTTTTTAATTGACGTGAACCTAGATCTCTGCGTTAACGGCATCAGCCTCTAACTCTGCAGCTGCATCTTCTGGATCTGATTCCCCGCTGCAGCGACTGGGATTGAGGACTAACGTCACCCAGCAGAACTAAACCAGAGAAACTACTGAAAACATGGACATTAAGGATCTTTGTTAGAACATTTCGTCTCGTTTTGGTCAACGAAAATGAAGATACATTTTAGCAGAGTTTTTATTTTGTAATCTACATTTTAGTCTTGTTTTTATTCCTCTACGATATTGTATTATATATTTAATTATCGTTATCGTCACATGACCAGTATTTCCGTTGCGTCTCGTTTTCCTCAGGTGATCAAGGTTCATTGACGACGATATTTATTCATAGTTTTCGTTGACGAAAGAAACTTTACAAGTCGATCGCGTTTGCTTGCTTCCATCAAATCAAGGTCTCAGTAAAAGAGGGCTGAAAAAATTACCACAAAAAATAGAAAAAAACATAGCGAAAAACAGATTTTTTTTCTCTCAGTGAATGCAATACACTTCTGTAGTTTCCTGTTTGTTAACCCAGAATAAAACAGATCTGCTGAATCACAAACTCACTGAAAATCCATTTGTGTTCATGAGATCTTGTAGTAGCTCAAATCAAAGTATTTTGACCTCAACATTCAAATATTTGCAGTCATGCAAGTTCAGACGTGCAGTTGTTGCACTAAAGTAAATGCCGACATCTGTTGGGTGAAACCCGGTCGGTGTGTGAGGACCTGCCTGTTGCTTCGCTGCATGTTGGTTGTCTTTGAAATCACCATCACGTCTCTCGCTCCTTCTTGACGGTGATGTCCCCGCCTCCTGCTCCACCTCCACCTCCAGCTGCTCCACCCCCCGCTCCAGATGTTGCTGCAGCCCCCGGCCCCGTGCTGGCTCCGGGTGGAGCGGCTGAGCCGGACCCGGATCCGCCGGTGCCCAGGATGGTGGAGACCTCTCCCTGCATGAAGGCCCAGGGGGGGCTGTTGGGGGAGTTGTCCAGCGGGCAGCGCTCGCCGCTGGGGCAGTACACCTCGCCGTCGCCGCGGCGACTCTGGATGTACACCCTGGTGCAGGGGAAGCAGAACCTGCGTGCGGAAGATAAAGGCACAGATTTACTAATAATTAATGGATGGATTGATCTGGTTAGTTGTGTGTCCCAAGAACAAGAACCAGAACCAAGCAAGGTGAGGCAGTTCAGTTATTCTGCTCCTCACCGGTGGAACAAACTTCCTGTAGACCTGAGGTCTGCTCCAACTGTAGATCCTTTAAATCAGGCCTAAAAACATTACTGTTTACTGAAACGTACTCTTAAATTAAATACTTACCTGCTGTACTCTACTGCCCTTATTTTTTAACAACTTCTGCTTTTTATTACTTTACCTCTTTACCATTTTATTTGTTATTTACTGTTTAATTATGTCTTGCTGCTTTTAATGTTGATGTAAAGCACTTTGAATTACCTTGTGTTGAACAAATAAACTTGACAAGGAAATGTCACAAGGTGCTTCATAAAAAATAAAACATCAATAATAACACGAATAAGACACTATAAAAATAATAAAATTAAAAATACAATAAAAACAAGATAAAAAAAACTTCTAAAAGTATATAAAATCAACATGATGGTCATAAAACAACCAACTCACTACTAATGTTTAACAGGTAGGTTTTAACTTTGCTCTTAAAAATATTTATATATATATGTTTGCAATTATTTAAACCTGGGTTCAGTGAGTGAAACTAATTTGACAGGCTGCAACTGCTTACTTGGTGTGAATAAAAGCTCAAAACAAACAATTATATAAATTAATTTGTTTAAAGCGGTCCATATTTCAGTAGTACTTTAATAGATGAATGGTCCCACCTGTGTCCCGGCACTGACGGACACTGGACGAAGTGCGTGTCCTCCAGCCGCTCGTGGCACAGCGTGCAGGACAGGCTGCTCCCGGCGGACAGGTTGCTGCCGGCGGAGGCCGAGCCCAGCTCCGAGGCGCCGCTGTTGGGCAAGGCAGCGGCGGTGGTGGCCGCCTCGGCGGAGGTGCCGGAGCCCAGCGGCTCCCCGCCGGACCTGGCGGCCGGGGGCCGCGGCTGCCGGGCCGGGGACGAGGCCGGCTTGGGGCTGGTCTGGCTCACCCCTCCGGCCATGGAGAAGGAGGAGGAGGAGGAGGCGGACGAGAAGGAGGAGGAGGAGGAGGGGAGGCTGGTGCTCCTGCTGGTGCTGGTGCCGGCCACGGCGTGGCTCTGGACCTGGGTCAGGGTCTTGGGCTGGCCCTGGCTCTGGCCGTGGCCGTGGGGGGAGCTGAGCTCCCGCTCCAGCTCCGTGGTGATGAAGGGCGACACCCCCAGACCCAGGCCCAGCTGCCGCCGGCTCATCTCGGCCAGCACCGGCGCGGGGAACATCATGGGGCCGCTCATGGGGGCCGTCCTGGCGGTGAGGCCGGTGATGAGCCCGTGGGGGAGCCCGGGGGCCACCAGCCCGGGGGCCACCAGCACAGGGGCCCCCGGGCTGGGGGCCACCAGGCTGGGGGGCACGGCGGCGCCCAGCATGGGTCTGCCGCGGCCGCCCCGCTGCTCCCCGTGCAGCCTGCCGCCGCCACCGTCCCCCCCGCCGTGCTTCCCCAGCGCGGGCCCCGGGGAGCGCGCGTGGCCGTCCTGCGCGTGGCCGTGGGCGCGCCGGAGCTGGCGCGCGCCGGCCACCAGGAACTCCACCTAGAAGGTCACAACTTGTTAAAGATTATGAAATAATAAATATAATAATATTTATTTCGGTCAATCACAAGCATAAAAATCAACAAACAAGATAACAAACATCCACAGGTTTTTCCCTGGTCAACATTGTGATTATTTTGACCGAAAAGGTCTGGGCTTGAAGCATAAAGCTTATGTTGCCCACCTTTTAACAGAATAAAATATACAAAAAGAACAAATGAAGTATCACGAGGTTACACAAAATAATAATAATAGTAAAAAAAAAAAAAAATAAATAATAATAATAATAATAATAATAATAATATTAGCTGTAATAACTGTCATAATAGTAATAATAATAATGATAGCTCTGAAAACAGAAAGTGAAAAGATGCTAAAGAAACCGACAAAACCAATTTAGGTTGTCATTTCATCTCATACATGTGTACATTCTTCTTTGTTTGGTTATTCTGCTTTTATATATGTGTCCATTACCTTTGCTTTGAATAATATCTTGTATGCTTTTATTGAGTTTGCTCATTTAAGGTTGTTGTCTGGTGAGTTCCACAGTTTTACTCCTAAAACAGATATACATCTGCCCTTTGTATTTGTTCTTATTGTTGTCTTAAACATTGCTGTTTTGTATGTTGCAATAATGAAAAAAATTATAAAAACACTGAATTACAAAAAAAAAAAGTGCTCTAATGTATGGAGATATTGAAACAGCAAAAAAAAAAAGAAAAAGGAACTCCACCTGATTGGCCCCCTCGTAGTTGACGCAGCCGCGGCACACCACCTCGCTGAAGTCCCACACCACCGTCCACGGCATCTTGGGCAGGTCGCACAGGTAGCACCACTGCCGCCTGGAGGCGGAGGAGCCGCCGGAGGAGGAGGAGGACGAGGAAGGGGACGACATGGCTCCACCTGGCTCACCTTTCTGTATTCTGTAATTTGCAAAATGGGAAGAGGCGTGTCACTAGTGAGAAGAATCTCCAAATTTTTATCTCTAGATGTTAGGAGACAGGTTTTGAATGCTTTGGTTTTGTCGCAACCGGATTATTGTTTTGTAGTTTGATCAAATACTTCAGTTAAAAATGGGAAGAAATTACAAGTGGCACCAAATAAAGCTGCACGCTGTGCTATTGTGTCCTTATAGATCTAATGTGTCCAGCAGCAAAAGAATCTAGGCTGGTTATCTATAAGACAACGGTCTATGTATAATTTGTTAAATTTTCGGAGAAATATACTGGTGACACGATCTCCGAAACAACCGTATGACAGATTATACTATAATTTTGCTCACCATGGTTACAGTACAAGAATCACATCAGGAAGGAGGTTCATACTACCGTGGGTGAGAACAGGTTTGATTCAGAGAACTGTTTTTTACAGAGCCATGGTTGGCTGGAACTCTATACCAGTTCATATTTCTCATGCAGGTAGCAAAGATTGGTTTAAGTTTCAGTTGAAACAATATCTTTTAAAATTTAATGAATGATGATTTGACATTTAGAAGAAACAAAGTGAAGGTTGAATAGAATTATAGGTCGTGTAAACCCTATCATAATAAAGGTGAAATGTTGTCACAGAATTCTAAGATAAGACTACATTAGAATTAGTTTTAATTGATAGAGTATTACAATTTAGGTTTTTAGGTGTTATTATGGATGAGAAATTGACATGGAAAGCTCATATAGCTCATGTAAAATCAAAAGTGTGCAAAAATATTTTTGTTTTGAATAAGGCTAAGTTTGTGTTAAATCATACAGTAATGAGAATTTTATATTGTTCATTAATTTTGCCTTATTTAACTTATTTTATATTTAACATATCCAACTAATATGAATCCTTTATTTTTATTACAGAAAAGAGCACTTCGAGTTATTTACAATACGCATTACAGAGAACACACCAACAGATTATTTTTTTCTCGATGATTTGGTTAAATTACAGACACTCACAATCATGTAACAGCTAAATGTAAAGCATTACCAGAAAACGTACATGTTTACTTTCAGTTCAAATAATGAAGATAGTCATAGAAAATGTAATTTTAAACATCTATTTGCCCGAACAACTTTAAAGCAGATGAGCGTTTTTATTGTTGGAATTAAGTTATGGAATTCATTACATTATGATTTAAAGGGCTTTATAAACATATTTCAGTTTAAAAGAAATTTAAAGAGAAAAAAATATGTATGGAGACAGACAATCTATCTTTGATTTTTTTGTTTTTCTTTCTTTGTGATATTAACTAAGTAATTGTGCAGACCATCTGTTATTATTGTTCAATTTTGCTTTGAGGAAGGGGCAGGTATAATAAGATTTTCTTCTTCCTGCTCCTTTCTGGTTATGGAATATGCTTTTGATTGTGTTGTCATTTTACTTTTTTTTGTTTGCATATTTCCATGATCGGAATAAATAAAAATGAAATGAAATGAAATAAGGTCATTTCAGGCAGGTATTGGTTATGGAGGTTTTATTTGATTTCATTTCTATGTATGTATGTCTGAGAATGATGGTGATTTAGTTCTCCTTTGTATTGATTGTGATTAAGGGAGTTGTGTCTATTATTGTTTTGTTTGTCATGTATAATGTATGTCTGTTGTGTATTAAGTGTTAATTTGTGTGTTGTGTGTATGTCGCACCCCAGGAAGAATAGCTAATGCTGTGGCTGATGCTGATGGGGATCCTAAATAAAACCAATAAAGCAAACAGACCTGGCTCACCTGGCTCACCTGCGCCGTCCACGCGTGTTAGCAGCAGTTAGCTCTGACAGGTGCACACTTGTTTTTTTCTACGCCGATTTTCTACCTTAACTGCTCCCACGGCACTCGGAATAAAGGTTACACATCACCCTAAATGTATGAAAAACAACTTAAAAGTCACGGCAGCGGGCGGTCTCCCTCCATACGTGAGTTTTGTTGACCCACTTCGTTGCAGTCAACTGTTTCCCCAACGTAACTCCGGGACGTTACGTAACCGAGCGAGGTGGATTGTGGGGGATTGAGTTCTCCCCGTCCTGAGTTTCAGCTCAAACATCACGCCGAGCTCGGATACCGAACTACAACCCGAACTAGAACGGACGTGACGCAATTTAAAAAGGTCACAGTTCATTTTTATGTCAACACATGTGCATTTTCCCGTAGCCAAAATATTAACTGAAAGAAAGTGTGGATGCTCGGTCCGGGTATTAAAGTATAATCAGAAACGGATTATACTTTAATACCCGGACCATGCTCCCTCATAAATTTTTAATTGTAAACAAGGTTAAGGAGGTATCCTTCAAAATTATCCATAAGTATTACCCGGCCAGTCATTATATGCAGAAATAAAAAAAAAAACATTAATACAAACTGCTCATTTTGTGAACTTTATCCATTTACATATGTTTTAGCATTTAATTTATTATTATTATTATTATTTAATTTTTTTCATTTAATTTACCTCTGTAGATTTATTATTGATCATCTCACCATGTCATTACTGTGTAAACCTGTTCAATTTTGCTAATAAAAAACAAAAAAACAGAAAAAGCTAAAATGTTGAAAACTTCCTCCCTTCGACACCCATGGCTTTTTTTTATAAATCTTTATTGACAAAGATCACAATATACAGTATGAAGATCACAATGTACAGTGAACAGTATAAGATAAGATAAGATAAGATAATCCTTTAATAGTCCCACAGAGGGGAAATTTGCAATACAGGTGGAACAGAGAACAGAACAGTGTATTATATAAAAACTTTGTAGAGGGTGCAAATATTCAGTCTTAATAGCCTTTTGATTAGAAGAATCAATAAGTGATTTAAAATAAATTTCCATTTCCTTCTGAAACGGTGCAATGTAGAAAGCACGTAGGTAGGCAACAGACAGTACACAAAGTAAGATAGAGTGAAAGGAAATATGGAAATTAAATGATGAAATTTAATAATACAAATTAAAATAAATGAAAATAGTATTCTTCTTCTCCATACACTTTAAAGATGAAAAACAGTGACATAGCTTCTTATGAAAAACATAACAGTTTGGTTTTAGTTTTATGAATGTATTTTTATTTATAAAAAACTTAAAATAAAATAAAAAACCCCAAGAATGATGATGCGTTGGGTCCGTCCCAAGTATACCAAACAAAACATCTTCTTTTGTTAGATTAGAGAAATTGACAAATTTAGGGAATAACCAGTCATACAAATCTTCCCAGAAAGTATTAGAAAATTTACAATCATGTTTTTAACATTTAACTCGGGGACGTTACGTAATCGAGCGAGGTGGATTGTGGGGGAATGAGTTTTCCTTGTCCGGAGTTTCTACTCGAACATTAACTCGGAGCTCAGATGTGGAACTACAGTCGGAACTAGACCGGACGTGACGCAATTTAAAAAAGGTCACAGTTCATTTTTAAGTCAACACATGTTCCCGTAGCCATGTGTGTCGAAGGGAGGAAGTTTTCAACATTTTAGTTAGCTTTTGTTGTAAAAACATAAAAATGCCAAAAGATATATCGTCGTCTTCAAGCGAAGATGAAGCGGAGAGTTCTGTTGCTGGACCGGTAGAAACGGCAAAGGAACACAGTAAGTTCACGAATGTGGTGTCATAAGATGACTGATATTCTCATTTTATTTAAATAACTTCATTAAAACGCACATTACACAGCTTGTATCGTTACTTGGCATTATATATCTACGTAGATTTCACCCAGCTCCTTCATTCACGCGTTACTGGTCAGGTTTTGGTTTGCAGATGAAAATATAAATGTAAATATGTGTTTGATTCCACAGGAGAGAAGACCACACGGTACAAGTGTCCTGCAGATTTTGTGACTTTCCAGCACGAACCCTGCAGCAGCACTCTGGCAGACAGTCTGAAGAACAACAACAGCGAGTTATGGCTCATCAAAGCTCCTTCCAACTTCAACCCCAAATGGTGGGTGCACCCTGTCCCTTTTTGACCGATTTTGAAATCATGTTTGCTAAAATTACATAGAAGTAACTCTCTAAAATCTTCTTCAGCACTCACAGACTTTTTATTTTGAGTGACTTTAGCCATTGCACTGGACCATTTTGGACATTGAAAGCACAATGTGATCCTCTGTAATACTTAAATACTTCAACAGAACAGGACATGGCTTTGTGGAGAGAAAAAAAGGTACATTAAAAGCCCCCAAATTTGAAAAGGTTGCAACTTGAGAGTAGGGGAAATCTCTCCCCGTGACAGAATTTGAGGTTTGATCCCAGATCTTTTCCATGTCAGGTCGGTTAGGTTGTTATTCGGAAAGTTACACGTCAGCTAGTTTTTTTTTTTTTTCTTTATGAATATTTTTGCGACGTAACAAATATATCATCACAAAATTATACACATAATGATGTTCTCTCTCCTCCTTTTAAATGAAAACATATACAAGAGAACACAAGGCACATAAGAATAAAAAGAAACAAAAATACCAAAAAAAAACAAGGAGTTTGTGTGACATCATTAGAGGTGGGAGGATCTCTTTTCTCAGCAGATAGATAGATACTTTATTAATCCTGAGGGAAATTCAAAGTATTCAGCAGCTACATAGATGCCCAGAAAAGCAGGTTAGTATCAAGGAAAGATAGAAAAACTTGGTTAGTAACATATAATAACATAATAGTCCAGCGCATCAATAAAAGTGTCACGTGTAAATAAAAAAATAAATAAATATGATGTTGTGCAACGTGGACAGAGGTGTCAAAAGTATTCACATTCATTACTCAGGTAGAAGTATAGATTCTATAGTTTAAAAATACTCCTGTAGAAGTTGAAGTATCAACTCAAGTTTTTTACTCAAGTAAAAGTATAAAAGTACTGGTTTCAAAACTACTTAAAGTATAAAGGTAAAAGTAATGTAAGGGGGAAAAAAGCCATTAAGGACAAAAGCCATTGAAAATGAATGCATCTTAGTATAATGCAAATATATTAAAGAACCATATTTGTGTACTATTGAGCATTAACATGTGTTTCAGAGAGCAGGAGATATGATGACTAGTTGCCTATAAGTATTGTAATGGTGCAAAAAGTCAAACTTCAGAGGCATGTTATCATTTATCCTAACCTTTATTGGAATGTACATCCAAGTTTAGTTGCAGGAATCTGAGGGAACGGATGTAAGAACAAAACTGGACAAGAACATCTGAAACAACCACAACCAAATTCACTCTATCCGGATGGAGCAATTTAACTGGATAGTTTTTTTTTAAAGGCCGAAATGAAATAGAGTAACAAGGCTGTTTTTAAAATGTAAGGAGTAAAAAGTACAGATAATTGTGTGAAAATGTAAGGAGTAAAAGTAAAAAGTCGTCTGAAAAATAATTACTCCAGTGAAGTATAGATAACCAAAATTTCTACTTAAGTAAGGTAACGAAGTATTTGTACTTCGTTACTTGACACCTCTGAACGTGGAAACGGTTTTGATGTCTTGTGGTGTCCAGGAGGGACAGAGTCTTCTCCAGGTTCTGTCTCTCTGCCACCGACACCAGAGAGTTTGAAATTTAGAAATCTGTCTCAAATCAAACAACGGGTAAAAAACTAATGTTGTAAACGCGTCATAAACAGCATTTTTTTCTTCTCTCCTTCCAGTCTCCGCGGCATGAAGGTGCCCCTCTCCGGGTTGGAGACGCTGAAGGTTCCCAGCGCTGCAGGCAACGGCCCGCAGATCTACAGCCTCCTGGCCTCCGCCCTCAGCAGCCCGGAGCTGCAGCTGCTCACCAGCGACACGCAGGCGTCGGATCGCATGGTGTTCGCCCCGGCGTTTTCAGGCCTGCTGAACGTGCACGAGTGCTACGGCGACAGCAGCGCCGACCAGACACCCCGGCCCATCCCCGCCACTCCGTCGCCCTCAATCCCACAGGGACTGAAACAGCGGTTCCACCCCTTCGGCAGCAAGACTCCCACGCTGACCTGCGTGGCGGACGACGAGCTGGACGGAGCTTCGCTGGGGCCCTCGTCCGCAACCCTCCGGCCGCTGGTGGTCAAACAGTTAGAGGATGAATGGAGGAATGAAGCTGAGGAGGAAGGCAGGAAAAAGAAGAAGAGAAAGAAAGAAAAGCGCATGAAAATGGAGGAAGCCAAGGAGGACGTGCAAGTCAAGCAGGAACCCGTTGATGAAATTCAGAAAGAGGTGACGATGGAGCCGCCCCTCCAGGAGGTGGATCAGTCGGTGGAGAAGAGGAAGAAAAGGAAGAAAAAGAAGGACAGGGAGCGAGAGGAGGTGGAGGAGGGATTGGAGCCCAGTGAGGAGGTGAAGGTGGAGCAGGTTTCTGTCAAACTTGAGCCGATGGACACTTGGTGTGCTGATCCTGCAGAAGCTGCAGGAAAGAAGAAGAAGAAGAAGAAAAACAAAAGTCAAGACGATTAGCTGCTGCACTCTATTAACTTTTTATTTGTACAAACTTGTGAATTCATGTGTTAGATACAGGACTGTCTCAGAAAATTAGAATATTGTGATAAAGTTCTTTATTTTCTGTAATGCAATTTAAAACAAAAAACAAAAATGTCATACATTCTGGATTCATTACAAATCAACTGAAATATTGCAAGCCTTTTATTATTTTAATATTGCTGATTATGGCTTAAAGTTTAAGATTAGGATTCTCAGAATATTCAAATTTTTTGAGATAGGATATTTGAGTTTTCTTAAGCTGTAAGCCATGATCAGCAATATTAAAATAATAAAAGGCTTGCAATATTTCAGTTGATTTGTAATGAATCCAGAATGTATGACATTTTATTTTTTTTTTAATTGCATGAACTTTATCACAATATTCTAATTTTCTGAGACATCCTGTACGTTCTTATGTTTGTACTTGTTTCATCCAGTTTATTGCAAGATTGCATCATAAATTTTCAGAGGAGAACGCAGCGGTCGGTCCAGCAAACCTCGGGCTGGTGTTCCTGTCGGGTGGAGCTCGGAACTTGACTCAATGTGTCCGACTGCGGGCATCATGGGACATAACAGCGTTTTTCTGATGAATTTCTGCTTGTGCAGGATTTTTTGTGATTCTGCGTACGCTTGTGTTGCCTTGTTTGTTTACACGACCAACACAGCGGGTCTGGCAGCCGGTCCAGGAGAGCAGAGCCGACCTAGAGACTGATTAATGAGGTGGCGGCGCAGCAGACTTCAGGCCTACAGTCACATACTGGAGAAAACTGCTGAGGAAAAATAACTTTTGAAGCAATTAAAGAAAATGAAAATGAAAGAGAAAGTGGTGTTTTTCAGTTTTTTCCGACGGTTGGATCTTGCGAGTGCACGGCAACATTTTCCTTTCCCGCTTTTTCAGAGCAGTGATTTCACTCCGGAGGAATGAAACTTGAATTTGCCCTGTAACTCTGGCTGACGAGAAGGAAGCAGGCGGTTTACGGAGCGGTTACCCGTCAGTGCTGCAACGACAGAAGTGTTCAAGAGTAACGTAGTCTGGTGTGGAAAATGATCGTAACCTGATTAAAGCTCTAGTTTCGTAAGCATTTTCTTCAGCTTGTTCTGAAAAGTAATGTTAAATACAATAGTTTGATTAGTTTATTTACACAGATTTGGCCTTTTTAAGGACGTACTCTTGGGCTGAGATGAATTCCAGCAGACCCCTTTGACCCGGAACAGGAATGGGGTAAAAGGGACGTAAAATGCTGTCATATTATTCTCATTTGGTGAATATTTTAGTCAAGACTGCCAAGACCAAGACTAGTTTATCTCCAGAACGAGACTAAAAACAAACCTAGTAATTTCCTGATCCTGCGTGATTGTAGAACATCATCCTGGTTCAGCTAGTTTCCATATGAGCTTGTATTCAACTGCAGCACAATAACACAGAGAAGTGGATGATGATGTTGAACTCACTAGAAATGTTTTCATCCATCAGCTGAGATCAGATATGTGTGGCGACTGCACTACCGCTATTTCTACACTATTGGAGGATTGACTCCAGTGCTTTTAAGGATTGACACGACTACTAACTAGTCCCAAAGTCCTCTAGCAGAATAACCAGCTCCAACTCCCCCCTCCACCTCAGAAAAGTCATGAATAGTAAATGTTACTGATTTAAATTGCACTTAATTTGGAGATGAAACCTGAATTTTGAATATTAAAGACAATTATCAACTTGAAACTGCATTGTTTACCATTATAGTAGCCAGATTACAATGAAAAACTGGTTATCACAAGATTCTGACGCCTTGGTGTGTCTTGAGTCTTGAGAACTACAAGCAGAGGTGTCTTCAGTATTCACATTCATTACTCAGGTAGAAGTATAGATACTAGAGTTTAAAAATACTCCTGTAGAAGTTGAAGTATCAACTCAAGTTTTTTACTCAAGTAAAAGTATAAAAGTACTGGTTTCAAAACTACTTAAAGTATAAAAGTAAAAGTAATGTAAGGGGGAAAAAAGCCATTAAGGACAAAAGCCATTGAAAATGAATGCATCTTAGTATAATGCAAATATATTAAAGAACCATATATGTGTACTATTGAGCATTAACATGTGTTTCAGAGAGCAGGAGATATGATGACTAGTTGCCTATAAGTATTGTAATGGTGCAAAAAGTCAAACTTCAGAGGCATGTTATCATTTATCCTAACCTTTATTGGAATGTACATCCAAGTTTAGTTGCAGGAATCTGAGGGAACGGATGTAAGAACAAAACTGGACAAGAACATCTGAAACAACCACAACCAAATTCACTCTATCCGGATGGAGAAATTTAACTGGATAGTTTTTTTTTAAAGGCCCAAATGAAATAAAGTAACGAGGCTGTTTTTAAAATGTAAAGAGTAAAAAGTACAGATAATTGCATGAAAATGTAAGGAGTAAAAGTAAAAAGTCGTCTGAAAAATAATTACTCCAGTGAAGTATAGATAACCAAAATGTCTACTTAAGTAAGGTAACAAAGTATTTGTACTTCGTTACTTGACACCTCTGACTACAAGTCTAATTTGGTGCAATGATTTTTTTTCATCAACAAGGATTGGAAACCTTTTCTTTCCCACATCAACTAACACCATGCAGGAAACTCCTCATGGCTGTGATGTGTTGCATATCTGCACAAACTACTGCTCTTGAACCCTCGTCGTCAACTCCAGTGACCTCTGATCTCTGACGTCTGAGTTGCAGCAGAGAAATGCACCGGTTCTGCAGGGAGGTGGCGCCACAGTCCAGGGCATGGTGAAGCGGCAGCCTGCAGCCTCTGAACAACCTCTGAGGTCACACCGCTGCTTCCTTTACCTAATGTCAGTTACACAGATCATCACAGTCGTGCACTTGCAGGAGTAAAGGAGCTGCGGTGCTTTTCAGATGGCGGTTGAGCATCAGATCTCATGTGGCACTGAGGTGAAACATTTCAGCGTCGGCTCTGCAGCCTCCCTACCTCCCTCCTTCCCTCCTTCCCTCCTTCCCTCCCCCACTGCTCCCCTCTCCCTACTCTGCACCAGAGTATGGTCCTGCTTCTTAATGAGCTCAGGCACCTCTGCTGCCATCGCATTCGCACCATCTGTAACCCCCTGCGCATCCTGCAAGGCCCACGGATGCAGCCTCTTAAACTCTCTTGCATTTTTTTCCCCCCATTTAAAGCCTCCAAGGATTTTATCAGCTCCAAAATGATCAAAACCATCCAGCTTGTAATATTAAATGTTACCAAATTAAAGGGAATTTTAAAAGATGTTTTCAGCAGCGTGAATTTGGAACCAAGCCTGCAGTTTTCCGCGGCCAGGAAAGCAGAGAGCCGCAGATGCTGGGTAAAGCGTCTCCCTGCGAGCCGCTTCTCCTGCCAGGTTTCTGTGTATCTTCACAGGTATGTTGAATATGTGTGTGAGCTCCTCCGTCTCAGTCTCGAGCGTTTGGGTGCATGTGCGTAACTGCAGCAGTCTGAGCTGCAGGTCTGGGAAATGAAGGATTTTCACTAAATGTCAACATCACACTGAATCCATGCAGATCTCACATGTTCTTTTATTTCTGTTAAAAACTATGCATGCCAGTGTATTCACAATTAACCATTATCATATTAAACGTGGTCTCGTCATTTTCCAGCTGTCTTGAAATTCAGAATCATTTTTTTTTACATCATTTGCAAATAAGAAAAAGACAGTATTCATTCAGAAAATCACAATTTTAGCAGAAAGATGAGCTAAAAAGAAATATACTCATTCCAGCAATCTCAGGAAATAACCTTAATATTATGCTGCTTCTCCTCATTTTCAGACTTTGTGTGATTTCAAAATTCAATTACAGAATTTTATTTTTGTATTTTTTAATAAATTGTCTCTGAAATCATTGTGTGATCTCTCTAACACCAGCATAGAAATGTTTATCCAGGTGAAGGTTGGTTATTTCCCCTGAATACAGATCAGGTCAGACCCACATCCAAGTGGCTCCAAATTAATTAAAGTAAAGTCTCCGACACTTTTAAGCAGCTGTTTTGAAAAAGCCAGCCAAATTGTCACTTCAGGTACCTCCTGCAATTGCAGTTTTGCACAAACACATACGACTTTGGAGGATTGCAGTTGGTTCATGACATTCCGATATGTTGAGTTGCACATTTGCAGACACAATTTCATAAAATGTGTTGTTTGCTCACAAAGACTGTTTTCCTGATTTTCAGCGCCAAAATTTTCAATTTGAGACTTGTTACTTAGGATTGCATCACAAAACAAAACACAGGCTACACAATCAGGAGCTTTAGGCCACGCCCATCAGTTTGGCAGGCGCCACCAGTGAAAGGAACCATGTAATTAATTCAGCATTATTTCATCAGCATCGCCAGCGTCTGGCATTTCCCCCAAATTTGGTGACTTTCATCTAATTTCTGATTGCAAGGCTTTAGACTAATCTGTTTTACTTTGGTTTTTAGTGTTTTGAACACTTGGGCGGGGGCAGGAGCAGTGTAAACGGGGTGGGGTGGGTTCTTAATACAAGAGCCAGGGTGTAAATATTCTAATAACCTGTCAAGATTATTGTCAGAAGAGGGCAAATGTCAAACAAAAACATCAGTCGGAGACCAGGGAGAGCGTATGAAAGACACAAACCATCTTTTCTTTCAGGTTACATCATTTTAATGACGTGCCCTTTGATCAAAAGTCCTCAGAGGGACAGACCGACTCTGAACTTACAGATCTGTTCAGAGCGTCTGGTTTCATGGAGCGGCGTGAGCGTCAGCTCTCGTCCTTGATAAGAGCCTTACCTGAGATCTGTCCTACAGCTTTGAGCCGCCGTGCAACATCTGTAGTATGTCACCTCTGCAGAGCTGGTAGAGTAGCCAAAAACTGTACTCAAGTAAAAGTACTGTTACTTCAGAATAATAGGACTCAAGTAGAAGTAAAAGGTAGTCGTCCAAATAATTACTTGAATAAAAGTAAAAAAGTACTTGGTGAAAAAACTACTCAAGTACTGAGTAACTGTTGAGTAACGTCTGATTTATTTTTTTTAACACAACCATTCAAACAGACAAAAGTACAAAATAATCATCTTCAGGCAAATTAAATCAATAAAATAAATTAAAATTAATAAAAAATAAAAAATAGCTTAAATTAAAATAATCTTAAAGTAAATTCAAGTACTTTAATACATAATAAAATAAATAAAATAATAACAGAATAAAAAAATAAATTAAGCACAAGTAGCACAACATTTCAAGCCTTTGTACTTTTCTTTTTTAACCAGGCAGAACTAGAACAAACATGAACTCATAGAAACTCTGTGTGTTTGAGTCTGTGTAAATGTGACAAAACATGCAAAAACAAACATTTTTCCCAAAGAATCACCCAGTGATGTCATGAGATTGACGCGTACGCGGATAAAAGGGATAAAAGAAAAGTAACAGCTCAACGTAGCCTAATGTAGCGGAGTAAGAGGAACAGTTTCTTCTTCACAAATCTACTCAAGTAAAAGTAAAAAGTATAGTGATTCAAAACTACTCCTAAAAGTACAACATTTCCCAAAACTTACTCAAGTAAATGTAACGGAGTAAATGTAACTCGTTACTACCACCTCTGGACCTCTGTATGAGGGAACTCACTCTCATTTGAACTTTTTTTAATTTGGGGCTCAGAGGAGACTGGCTTGATTTCGGATCCAGCCCCTAGTGGTCATCCACTGAACAGCACATGTAACCCCACTTCCACTAGTGACGGTCCAGAAAGACAGACGTAGCCCCTTGGCCAAAGCTACAGCCGATCTATCGCCCCTGATTTTTGGTCCAGATCTCAGAGCAGCTGGTACGCAGACCTCAGAGTTCTGGATGAAGTGCGAGACGAGCTTTGACAGGTAAGGTGGTGACATGCCGCAGAGACTCTTTAAACCACATAATAAAACTTTAACCTGCTCCCCCCGTGAGAACACGAGCTGCTGCATCAGCTGAAAAAAGCTGGTCTATCTGTCGAGTTTAGAACCGTTATCAAAGATCCCACCGAGGTTTCTTACGAAACCTATCGAGTGCAGGGTCAAGGGGCCAAATAAAGTCATTTCTGTTATTTTTGTTCAAATGAAGAGAGTTTACCTCCACCGGTGACTGTCCGCCCTTTGGACAGTTTTGCTGAGCTTGAACAGAAGCATCACTGAAAACAGTGAATTATTGAGGTAAAACAAGCGCAGCATCATTTAAATATGGGTATAAAGACGGATCATTCTAATCAGATCTGTGTTTTTGGGCCAAAATAGTTGTCATATTTCGGTGTTTTTCGAGTAGTTCCTCACAATCTTTCCTCCCAACGTATGAACCCTTTAATGATAAGTGAGTTAATGCTACAACAGTTGAGTTTCAGGCAGAAAACTGCAAAAATGTTGCAGTCTCCCCATCGCTTATCTTTTCCTGATCTTTCATTTAGATGCACGTCTGCGTGTACATACAGAGCACTCGGGAGGATTTGTCACGCTTTCATCTCATCTCTGTAGCGTTTAGGGGTCATTATCTGCCCAATGTGATGAAACAGAGGAAATCTCTTCCATGGCTGCCCTTCGTGCTCATAGTTGTACTTCTCTCTAACAATGCAGCCGTGTGCAGACGAAACCCTTCCAGTCTCAAACACATGATGCAACAAATGTGAGGCCGGGTGCAGCAAAGGTGGATCAAACCCCCCCCAACACGGTCCTGCAGTATCGGTTCACCTGCAGCTGTGGAAGATGCTTCGTGAAGGAAGGCTGCAAACAAGCAGGAGGCCAACGTGTCAGCAAACGCACAGCTTACAGCTTAAATACTGAAATGAAAATATGTAGCACGTTATTACAATTCAAAAGCACCTATAAATACAAAATGATTAATACATATAAAACAAAGGGATAATACACATGGGCATGTACCTATGGACATGTGTATGTGTGTGTGTATATATGTGTATGTATACATTCCATCCCTTATGTCATTTCATCAATGAATGTGGTTTTACTGCATTTAGAGTCATCACCAGAAAAATAACACCAGAAAAATAACTTATTTCAATTTTCACCTGTTTCAAGTAAATTTTTCCCTTGAAATAAGTAGGAAAATCTGCCAGTGGGAGAAGATTTATCTTCTTATTACAAGCAAAACAATCTTGTTCCACTGGCAGATTTTTCTACTTATTTCAAGTGAAAATCTACTTGAAACAAGTTAAAATTGTTGTTTTTTCCAGTGACGAGTCTTGTTTTAAGTCTAATGAGTTTTTTTTACTAAAATGACACATTTTAACTAGAAATAAGACAAATAATCTTGTTAAGATTTTGAGTTTTTGCAGTGATCCATGTTACTTATCCTGTGAAGGACAGAGTCATATTGATAAGTTCAGAAAACTGTTTTGTATTGTTGTGTTTTGATGTATTAGATGTAAGCCCAGTGGATATTTAAATCTTACAGAAGGCTGCATTTAACTGCTGCTATGTCATTCCTGCAGTATTTCTGCAGGTGTTTTGGTCAGTGCTATTATTTGTAATATATTATATTATTTGTAATCAGCACAAATTATCTGTGCCAATATGATAAAATCCACCATCCACCATCACCATATATATATATATATGTATATATATATATGTATATATATATATATATATATATATATATATATATATATATATATATATATATATATATATATATATATATATATATATATATATATATATATATATATATATATATATATATATATATATATATATTCTTTTTTTTTCTTCCTTACATGCATTACTTGTTTTTAAATCCCCAAATCTCCTCTTTTTACTTTTCCTTATGCATATCTGCCTCATTATGCAAATGAGGAGGGCCTTCGTGGTCCGGTTGCTCTATTATTGGTCAATACACTGGAAGAAGCAGGATCGGGCCAAAATTAAGACTAGGAATGCATGTTTAAGGAAAAGGAAAAAATATATATATATATATATATATATATATATATATATATATATATATATATATATATATATATATATATATATATATATATATATATATTTCTGCTTTTATTTTGAATTATGACAGTTTTGGTCCTCCAAACCACCATGGTAAGTAGTTTCTTTCTTGATGTCTTTAAACAGGGTATGTAATGTTGTTTTGACCAACTTGCCTTTTACACGTTCCTGTGAATGACTCTAATCAGAAGAGGCTGTTTTGTTGGGCTCATTAATAATTCATTTTGTTGGGCGTGAAAGGTAAATATAGTCAACATTGGCTAATATCTTTCAGTCTGTGTCATGGGTGTTGAGCCTTTTATGTTGGAGCCTGTTTCTGATAAGGAACCAGCCAGCCGCCCAGAGACAGGACCTGAGTGTTTCAGAGTGCTCAATAAGTCTTTTCCAGCTCATTATGAGAGAGAGCCAGTTAATCTGAACACTTGGTCCTTTCCATGGTTCTTGTACTTTCACGGACTTCACACCAGCACATGTGACATCGCCCATGTACTAAGAGGCTCAAGACATAAACACAGAGCTGGGTAGTAACGAGTTACATTTACTCCGTTACATTTACTTGAGTACGTTTTGGGAAATTTTGTACTTTTAGGAGTAGTTTTGAATCACTATACTTTTTACTTTTACTTGAGTAGATTTGTGAAGAAGAAACTGTTCCTCTTACTCCGCTACATTAGGCTACGTTGAGCTGTTACTTTTCTTTTATCCCTTTTATCCACGTACGCATCAATCTCATGACATCACTGAGTGATTCTTTGGGAAAAATGTTTGTTTTTGCATGTTTTGTCACATTTACACAGACTCAAACACACACAGAGTTTCTATGAGTTCATGTTTGTTCTAGTTCTGCCTGGTTAAAAAAGAAAAGTACAAAGGCTTGACATTTTGTGCTACTTGTGCTTAATTAATTTTTTTATTCTGTTATTATTTTATTTATTTTATTACTTATTAAAGTACTTGAATTTACTTTAAGATTATTTTAATTTAAGCTATTTTTAATTTTTTATTAATTTTATTTTATTTTATTATTTTATTGATTTAATTTGCCTGAAGATGATCATTTTGTACTTTTGTCTGTTTGAACGGTTGTGTTAAAAAACATAAATCAGACGCTACTCAACAGTTACTCAGTACTTGAGTAGTTTTTTCACCAAGTACTTTTTTACTTTTACTCAAATAATTATTTGGATGACTACTTTTTACTTCTACTTGAGTCATATTATTCTGAAGTAACAGTACTTTTACTTGAGTACAATGTTTGGCTACTCTACCCACCTCTGCATAAACAGTTCCTCTGTACTTGGATCGTTCAGGTCTTTTGGAAGATTGTGGGAAGAACCAACATGACATCTCCCGACCAACCAGGATGGAGCGTTTCCATCCGTCTGACATGTTCTGTCCTGATGAAACTCTGATCTTCTGACTTCAGATCCTCGTAGAAGTCAACTGTGAAGTGTTGCGCTCTGATGTTCCTGAGCTCAACAGAAAGTGGGCTGGTCTTTGGGAAGTTTGGGGGCGTGTCCAAATTAGTCAACATAATGTGTTTAGTAACATGTTGCAGTTTGCGGGACTGTATTTTTTTTTTCCAGCCGATTGTTTAAATTGTTAAATTTGCATAATGCAGGAAGTGACTCACTGCACCTCCACCCAAAATATCTTTCTTTAACTTTACCAAGGTAAACCTTGTTTTACATGCAATGGAACCTTTAAAAAGTTCAGATATTCCAGAGAAACAGCATGAGAGGCTGTGAACTTCAGGGTCTCACACAACAAGTATCTGAAATGCACCGCAACTCCACATCATTATGTTTCATAAACATGTGACTTCTAGAGGTCGTGAGAAGTCGTGAGAGGACGTGCATGCGAAACACGACGCTGGCATCCACAACTGTGCAAGTGGAGTAGCAGAAATTAGTTTTAATCTCTGTTTTCATCATGTTATTACATTTATCTGTCCCTGAGAGCATTAATGTGTGGGTTTGACAGCATCCACGTGAATCACAAACCTGACATTTTGTTCATCAACCCAGATCAGAGCCTCTTCATCCTTATCTCCACCCTGCTTCACATCATCCTGCATCTGCTGCCCCTCAGATGTCGCTCCAAGCTTCAACTCTGATTTTAAGAGAGTTGTGCTGTGACAGAAGTGTCTGACTCCACCCCCTAAAAACCACCACCAAAGGGTATGACCAAGTCACCTGCATGCTTGTGTGGATTTTATTTATTTATTTATTTAATACAGATCCCCATTAATCCTCACTGCAGTGAAAACTATTCTTCCTGGGGTCCAACATTCCACACATAAAACAATAAAATACAATCCTTACAATTAAAACATAACTAAATCTAAACAAAAATGATCTGAGATGTAATGGAACTCAACCCTTAAATTGTTGAAACCAGCCAGAACCAAACAACCAAAAAATATTCCATTTTACACACTCAGAATTTCAGAATAAACCAAGAATTTCAGAATAAACCAACTCACTAAAACTGACTTCCTTGCTAAGTACTGCTTTTCTTAATTTATTTTTGAATCTAGCTTTATTCCAATACCGTATTTTCCGCACTATACGGCGCACCACATTATAAGGAGCACTAAATATATCGTAAAATACCGTACTATAGTGGCTGGGGTTGGGTTACGTATCTACCTGATGGAGCTGCGCTATAGGAAATGCTACAAAATCTTACAAATGCAAAAAAAAAAAAAACAAGAAGAAAAGTAACGTATGTCAAACTTTATTAACAAAATAAAAACCAGCTTTGCTCCGTCTTGTCAAAGTCGCTATTATGCGAGTCAGCATAGCTGCTGTTGTCTTGAATGTCTGTGACGATTCCTGACGTTTTTAGCGCCATTTCTTCGGCGACACCAACTACATTACCCACAATCCCCCTGACTACAGTAACAGAAATTACCGTAATGATCATATATAAGGCGCACTGCCAGTTTTTCATAAATTAAAGGCTTTTAGGTGCGCCTTATAGTTCGGAAAATACGGTATGTTACTGCTCTATACATTGTAGCCTCTTTAGTGCTTTGGTTATTGGTGGAGGAAGAGTAAAGTGAACACCAGAAGCAGATCTGGTTGCAGAGCCATGTTGAGTATTGATGGGTTTCAGATGTGATAACAAATTGATAGGTTTACCAATATTCCAGATGTTGAACAAAAATGTTACCAGGCTCCACGCCAGCCTTTGGTCAACTTTTATCCAGGACAAAGCGGCAGTCGTCCACTCAACACTGCTGCTAGCAGAGCAGCAGAGAGCGAGGCATGCCGCCCTGTTCTGTAGTTTGTCTTGTCGTCTTTGTCTGTTTTTAGGAATTGTCACCTCTTCTAGGGTTGGAGATTCGCCTTTTTTAGTTCGTCAAGTCCAGATTTTACTCGCCTCTTATTTGTTTTTCCATCATTACTTTTAAAAAAACCCCACCTGCCCCAGCCATGGTGTCCACTGGAGCTCTGCTAGCTGGTCCCACAGTCTCACAGACGCTTCCTAAAATATAATAACATGAAATAGTTTTCTTTCACTGCGGTATAGATGGACTGAGGTGAGGTGGAACGCAGTCCTGCCGTGCATCAAATCACATCTTCAAACATTTTCTAGAAAGCACGGCTGCCGTGTTCTCTGGGATAGAAGAAACGGGGGTGGGATGATCCAACCTGCTATCAAGAGTTCACCCGACATCTCCTGTGAGAGCATGAGGTGAATTAAAGGCCATGAGTGATGTAAGTGAGCTTCATTAGCGCTCGAAAGCACGTCCAGGTCTCAGAGCAAAGTTCTGCTGATGACTCATCTGCTCCGCCCAGCCAAACGTTTGGTGCATGACGAAATAAAAACAGTAAGAAACCGGAGTCTTGCTCTGTCGAGTAGCTGAAACTCTGCACGAAGGAAGAGCTTACCCTCCTACACCACGACAGATGATGTCTTCAGATCCTAAACGAGAGCTGTCAGAAGGAGAGGTGATGCAACGCACCGGTAAACACGTCCCCGTCTCACCCTGAAGTTTTCTGCTGCTCAAGCCGTTTCTGCTTAAATCAACCAAACTTCTGCTTTTGTATTATTTAATCAACCAACCAACCAACATACTGTATATTTGCAAATATCAGCATTCACTTTTATGGAATTTAACATCTTTTATGTAAAATATTTTTGCCCCATGTTGAACAAGTTACCAAATTTCTTTTCTCTTTTGTGGAAAAAAAGCAGTTTTTAAGTGGAAAATGGGACAATGTCTCATAAACACTGCCATGACTCCAGTGGTTGGTGATGAATGCTTCCAAACTACATTCAGGATTTGTTCCAGATAAAAGAAACCCGCTATGATCTGAGGGGGAAACTCATGTTTGAGATGACGACAGCAAGAACTAATATTAAAAAGAGATGTACATCAGTTAAGGCTAGAGAAATTTGGAATAGTTGTAATAACAACCTAAAACTGTGTAGTTCTATCTTCAAGTTGAAGGAAATGTTTAAAGAAAATACTGTAAATAAATATAAAACACTATGAATATAGAGTATACTATCGGGAACATTTTAGAATGTGAAACGTCAATTTTGTGTTTTGTCTTACTTATTTTTGTCTTTTTATGCATTGTTTGTTTCAACGGAGTAATGGTGATGTCTTACATTTAAACTGATCATAAGAAAAAAAGGGTAGGCACTATAAACTACGGCTTCAGCCTACACCTTTTCGGCAAAGGAATTGTTTTTTTTATTATTACCTTTTCATCTTATTTTGTAAAAAGTCGAAATAAAGCTGAAATAAAGATAAAGATTCAAGATTCAATGGTAAAGAGTCCACAATCTATACTATAATTGTGTAATTGTTTAAATAACACATTACACAATTCCTCATAAACTAAAAAAATGTTTTAAAAACTTCAGCTACTTTTTGAACACGTCATTGCTTCCTGTGTTAAAAACACTGGAAGCCCATTTCACAGCTGAGGTCCCCCCGAGTTTTAAATCGAATGTGGCAAACTGCTGACAGTCTCCGGCTGGATGACCCGAGGGCCCGTCTGAGCGCTCGGCTCCAGCAGCTCTGGAACAACAGAGCTGGACCGCGGGAAGCCTTTAAAGTTACCACCAAAACTTTGAGAAGAACTCTAACTCTAAGAGAAACTAACTGGCGACCAGCGAGCCGCGGATATAACAGGAGTCATGCGGGCCCCTCTGCTGGTTCCAGTCAGGAGCCTTACGGCAGGGTTTCGTACTGTTAAGTAAAAAGTGCATGAAAGTAATCTAAAGAAGAAATGAAGCATTGGATTTGATTTGTTCCAACACAACTCAGACCTGCCTGGACGGATGAGCCTGAAGAGCCGATAAGCTCACGAATCAGTCGGCATCACGTTATGTCTCATCTGAATCTAACTGGAGGTAGTTCTCAACATTTCTTGATATTTAAAGCCACCCTGTGTAGCAATACCACCTCTGACCACATGGGAGCAGCATACCACAACAAAGTGCATGTGTCAGCCTGTGAAGTATAAAGCCTGAATTAAGGTTCTGCGTTAAACCAACACACGCCGTCGCCGTGACGCCGTCGTGAACCCTTCGGACTTCTCCGTCACTCCATTTCGCCGCGGTGCAGTACCCCCCAGAGCGCTAGTTGATACTTTGTTTAGCTTCCGGCTTTTCCAGTCACAGTTAATCAAAGAGATAAGGGCAACTATTGTGCAAAAAACCAAAACAAAAAAAATCACACACACACACGAAGAAAAGAAAAGTTCACGACTGCTTCCCGAACCGGATCCGGAAATGCGTTGCTACCAAGCAAACCAATCACAGCTCTCTCGGTCTGCGTAGTTACATTTTCTGGAAGGTGCACGTCAGGCTACGGCGTAGGCTACGCAGAGCCTCCCGCGTAGCCGCGTACCCTACGGCGTAGGTTTAACGCGGAACCATAATTCAGGCTTTAGACGCAGCGAAGTGCCCCTCTCGGTCATGAGCCGGACCTCCTCCACTCATTAGCACAGTTTTGTCAGCCCAGCAGATCTATACGCCCCTTTGTGGTCAGGAATTGTTTTGCTACTAAAAGAAAACTACTTAGCAGCCGGGTCGGGTTGTTATGGAGCCCCTAAAGGGACACAGATTTTTTTTTTTTAATATAATGAGTTTTACGCGCACGCGTAAAACCTTTAAGTGAGCACGTAAAGTTGTTTACGTGAGCCCGTAAAACATTTATGCACTCACTAAAAAGTTTCACGCGCTCTCGCAAAACTTATAAGTGAGCGCCTAAAAGTTGTTCTACATGAGCGCGTAAAAACAAGTACATGGGAGTATTGCTGGAACAGGAGACCCTCCAGTTGCTCCTGCTCTGTTTATGAATGGAAATGACATTACAGGATTTAGCTGAGCTATATTTTAACTTGGGACTCCATTATAAGGACATTACCACTTTGCTTGCAAGTAAACAACTTTACATGCTCACCTAAAGATTTTACGCGCGCGCGTGAAATCATTATATATATAAAAAAAAAAATCTGTGTCCCTTTAGGGGCTCCGTAGGTTGTGAACATCTTATGTTGAGTGCACATTTAAACACAGGAACACGGATTATAATGTCACCAGTTTATTTTAGAGGGGTTTTAAAAGAACAGTAAAATAGAGTATCGTCAGCATAAAATGATATAACTATACGCTAATACAGTTCCTTAATAGGTTTTACAATGAGCTTCTTCCTCACATATTTACATGCAAACATCTGGCACTTCCTGTTGCTCTACATGCACTTTTGATACGTGACCATGTCAGGGGCATTGAATATAGTTGCACATTTCAACCTGTGGAGGACTAAAGGCTGAGTTATGGTTCTGCGTCAAAACGACGCCGTGCCTACGGCGTAGGGTACGCAATAGCCCACGCTGTCACTGACGTGCACCTCCCAAAAATTGTAACTACGCGTCGAGGCGACGCAGACCAAACGCAGACGGAGAGGGCTGTGATTGGTTTGCTTGGTAGCAAAGCATTTCCGGTTTCCGGTTTGAAGCAGTCGTGAACTTTCAGTGCTCTTTTATTCGTGTATGTTTGATTTTTTTTTGTTTTGCTTTTTTGCACAATAGTTGTCCTTATCTCTTTGATTCACTGTGACCGGAAAAGTCGGATAAACCATTCAGGAAAAGATCGTGACCTAGCGGTCACGGGGGGTACTGCACCGCGGAGAAATGGAGTGACGGAGAAGTCCGAAGGTTCACGACGGCGTCACGGTGACGGCGTAGGCACGGCGTCGATTTGACGCAGAACCATAATTCAGCCTTTAGACCAGCGATTCTTAGACTGGAAGAAGACCTCTGCACCAGTTGGACCATATATTACTTGAGAAAACGGTGTGACAATAAAAAACTGTGTTTAGTCTTTATAGCGCTAAAGTAGCTAGTGAGCCTGTGACAACGTGCATTAAGCAAAGAAGAGCTGAAACAAACATCTACCCCTTTTCCACCAAACCGGTCTCAGGGCTGGTTCTGGGCTAGTGATGAGTTTGTAACCGGGCTTTCTGTTTCCACTGACAAAGAACTGGCTCCGGGCCAGAAAACCCAGTTCCACCGCTTACGCAAGCGGAGGTGGCGGAGTTATTATGAGCAACAGCGATAGCAAGACTGCGAAACGGCGACATTTTTAAATAAGCGACAAATTAATATGGATGCAGCAATGGTCTGAGGAGGAAACAACATGTCTTTTAGAGATGTGGTCCAAGTCCGTTTTGGAGAAAATACGTTGTTGCTTCAACTTCTGCCCCAACGTAAACGCAGTGACGTAACTGACGTTTACAGCGACGTAAAGACATGGCTCCCTTTAGCACCCGAGCTTTATTTATTTATTTATTTAAAGGACAATGTGCAGGTACATTAAAAAGATGGCTGCACCAGAGTTAGCCACAAGCTAATTTCCATCTGTAGTCCTTGACAAACATAAATACTACACATTAGGGTTTACAATGACAGTATTCAAATGCAAATACAAGAAACAGACTACTATACAATGTCCTGAAACCACAATAAAAGGTTAACATTTAAAGCACTTAGTGCAAGTACAAAATACAGACTGATTAAAATAACATAGATTAGAATAATTGAACACAAAATAAGGTTGGGTCAAGATAAATAAATCAGAAAATCCAAATGCCATCAGATGGTACCCACAAAAAAAAGCTGTGGAAAAGCAAACCGGTTCTCAGCTGGTTCGCAACTTGAACGAGTTGTGGACCAGAACCAGCCCTGGAACCAGTTTGGTGGAAAAGGGGTATCTGTGCTCACTTGATGTTGCTTTCTATCACAAAAGTGGAATAGCTGAGCAGCTGTCATATTAACAACCTTCTACGGTAAATGCTACGGCTGTGGGATGCTGAGCTCCTCATTCCTGATGTATCTGGGTGGAGAGGGAATTAAGCAGTACCTCAAGTGGAGAGAAATTACCTCCCTCAGGAAACGTTTATACCTGATGAACTACTTTTATTGCGTAATTATGAGAACATTGAAGGTAGATGAGGTAGATAAGGATTTTTGTGTGTGTTTTCGTCTAGGTTGGTTAATTGAGATGAGATAAGAATAAAAGTGGGAAAAAGGAGAAGAGAAAAAAGCCCCAGCAGAGGTTCTGAATGCGGTACTTCAGCTCTGGACCTGGTCACACGGGCGTATCTTAGCAACCGCTGACGGTATGTTCAACTCTGTCACTGCTCAGCAAAGCTGCTCAGGGGCTGAGAAGTTATTAAGAGCAGGTTCGGTTCATGTTTGATGAGCACAGATGGACTTTCCCCCTCTGAGGGCAGGTTACCCAAGCATTTATGGGGAATATTTACATATTCAAGGGTTAGCGTTAGCTAAGGACGTCGACGTGAGCCGCTGGGTCGGAGTTTACTGACTATCTCTGGTAAAAAAGTTTAGTTCTTGTCGTGGGAACCTCAGCTTTTGCAATATGTTAAAAAAAATCTTAAAATATCTTTACTTTTATATTATTATTGTTAAAATAAGATATTTTACTTGAAACTGCACAAAGAAATTGATTATTTCATAACAAAAGATTTTTGATCTAGTCGTCCCTCGTTCTACCAGCTGTAACATTTACCCATCGAAAGGTGTGTGTGTGTGTGTGTGTGTGTGTGTGTGTGTGTGTGTGTGTGTGTGTGTGTGTGTGTGTGTGTGTGTGTGTGTGTGTGTGTGTGTGTGTGTGTGTGTGTGTGTGTGTGTGTGTGCGTGGCCCGTGTTTGGCCGCGCTGCTGTCTGCTGCCGTGGAGGAGGATGAGGATGAATAATAAATGCAGTCTGAAGTTGGGCCTCGACGTGCGTGGACTACTGAGGAGAACAAAGGCTGCTGCTCGGCTCATGATGGTAATGATAAGTTTGGTTTCGGTGGTGTGTGTGTGTGTGTGTGTGTCGGGGGGGGGGGGGGGGGGGGGGGGGGCTCTACAGGGGGGCCGTGGAGGTAATGAATTGGAGGACCAATTCTCGCCAGCTCTCCCTGCCCTCCGCAGTGATCCCTCTCACTCATTTTCTTTCCTTCCCTCTCTTGGTTTTTCTTTTTCAACCAGCGCGCCTCGCTCCAGCCAGCCTGCGGCAATGTGAGCGTTGCCGTGGCAACGTGGACCTTCCAAAGACCGCAGTGATGGAGAGAGAAAGAGAGAGAGAGAGAGCAAAGGAGAGTGAGGGAGAGGGAGGGGGGGGCAGCTCATCAATGTCTTTAGAGTCACCCCCCCGCCCCCCCCTCTCTTCAGGCATGCACAAACACCACAAAGGGCTTCAAACCTGCAGCACACAGGCTGAAACTCTCCATCCTGATGAAACACTGGTGATGTCAGAGGACAGACGCTCTTCACCCCCCCCTCCCCGCGGCCCACCTCCACCTCCAGCTCTCTAATGAGCCAAAGCTGAAGCTGACAGGTGATCAAAAACAGGGGGTCCTCTCCCGGCACCCCTTATTTCCTCCCATCCTCTCCGAGGACGCGCTCGTGTGCGTGACATTGCAGTGCAGGCGTCCCTCGCCGCACCAGCAGCCTGATTGCATGCTAATGATTTGGTGTGACGCATCTCTCATTTCTGCTCTTCCTTTCCCCCCAAATCAACCCCCCCTACCCCCCCAGTTCTCCATCCCTCCTCATCTGTTATCCCCCTCCCTCCCACCTTGCTCTTCAGTGGTGTGACAGTGATATGGCAGCGAGCTGCTGCTGGTACAAGCCACCCACCACCTCTGCAGCAGCAAACAGGAATTAAAGCGCACGAGGCGTGAAGACGAGGTTTACGCACAGCTCTCTTCTCCAGAGACATTAGAGCTGCGGGTTTACAGATATGTTCATCATTGATGAGCTTTTCAGTGAAGTGCACACCAGAACAAACGCACACCTTGGTTGGTTATTTAGGCTGATGGAGGAGCTGAAACGTCCAACCCTCAGGTGTTAAAATCTTCATAGTTGAGAAAGAAAGAGGCGAGAAGAGATGAAATGTTGCTCAGTAAAATATGTTTGAGATCATACTTCAGTCCTCGTTGCTTCTGGAGCAAAGAACGAGGCAGATTTATCATTAAAATATTTCTCATTATTTTGCCCTGATCACTTCAGACAGCAAGTCCAACGCCGGCCGAGACGGCGTGATAGGCTGCACCGAGAATCTGTTGCTAGGCTCGCTGTGAACAAACCAGTCAAGTCTGACATATGTTTTCAAAGCAGCCCTCTTAGCAGCATGCAGCAGTTGCCATGGAAACCCCAATGCCATTTTCCCCCCATTGTTTGGACCGCTCGATATCCTGAAAGCTTTTTCAGAGTCTTGGTAAATGAAAGCCTTGAAAAAAGACACTAAGAGCTGGTTTTTGTGCAGTTTGATGGTAGGTGTGATATATTTATTTATTTATTGTTTTTTGCTGTTGTTGTTGCAAGAATGCGAGCGTGTGCTCGTGTGAGCCGTGTGCATCTGTGGCTTCACGAATGCGTGAAGGTCAACCTGAACGAGAGGCGGCGACAAAGGCAGAGCTCCTTCACTTGACCTTCAGGGCCGATGCGGACGAGGATCGAGCCTCCGCTGCCGTCAGAGGAGCTGCAGATTTAAATAAATAATGTGCTACGGGAACATGTTTACCATTTCCTACTCTTACATCAACAGTCCATATACATCTGGATGTTTGGGGAAGGCTCTGTTCTGGCTCTTCTTTGGGGCCATTTCTTTTTCATGAGCACTTATCCTCATCTAAGGCCCCGTTTACACGGAGCAAAAACGGTGGCGTTTTCATGCGTTTTGGCCGTTCGTTTACATGAAAACGAAGCTCAGAGTCACCAAAAACGATCGTTTCTGAAAACTCCGGCCAAAGTGGAGATTTTCAAAAACTCCATTTTCACGTTTGCTTGTAAACGGAGGGAAACGGAGATTAGGCTTCAGAACGTCACATTATGCAACAGAAACGTCACCAGCATCATTTGTGCGACCTGTGTTTACAATTTGTTTTGAACACCGCCAATATTTTCTTGTATTTTACCTGTTTTAAGATAAGATAAAATAAGATAATCCTTTAATAGTCCCACAGAGGGGAAATTTGCAGTTTACAGCAGCAAAGGGGATAGTGCAAAAACAAGAGGCATCAATAGAAATAGTAATAATAACACACTATAAACAGTAAACTGGTATATACAATAATTATAATAATAAGAAAAATAAATAATAAGAAATACTGGTACATAAATACCAGACGGATATTCACAGATGGATATTTACATAATTGCATGTTGCAGTGAATGATATTGCACATTATATTTTATATATTTTATATTCCAAAGTCACACTTAAAAGTAACTCCACTTCTCTGTCACTCCAAACGAAAGACTCTCTTTCCGTCTTGGAAGTAACTGCAGTCAAGGCTGATTTATGGTTCTGCGTTACACCAACGCAGAGCCTACGTAGGGTACCCGGCGACGCGCACCGTACGTAGGCTACGCCGTCGATTTAACGCAGAACCATATTATTCAGGCTTCACACGTGTCATTTGTTGACGTTTTTTTCCAGGATTCTGATTGGCTAGCATTACTTTATCATCTCGTTACACTGCCCCCTGCAGGTTTGGCTGCTCATAGCACCTTAACAGCGTATTTATCCGGGTTCGTGTAAACGAGGATATTTTTCAAAACGTAGAGGGAGAAATATCCGTTTTTGTAAATACCCGGCTATGTGGAAACGTGGCCTAAGTCATGCTTTTTTATTTTAATGCATGTAGAATGAGGTCTGACATAGAAATGCTAGGACCTCCCTGCAACAATACGGTCTGGATCTGGATGTGTTGCTTTAAAACCAGTTAGGGATGTCCATCTCATAGGCACTAAAGCAGTGTCATACCATAAGAAATCCAGGTATTTGAACTGAGCACTGAAAACTACTCGGATGATTCCTCTCCTCTTCACCCCAGAGTGTCATAGTCTGGTGTTTGTGGTTTTCATTTCCGATCTTGCACTTTTTTTATATATTTTTCTTATAATAAATGATTTACAAACTTCCATCTCTACAGTAAAAGTTGAAAGTGGCTTAATGAAACAAACTGGTCCATCTTGACATCCAAGCTCCTCCCCCGTCTCCACGGAAACCCGCGGTCTCCTCCTGTAGTCATTAACCACAGATGGTTTTCATAGGTGAGCTCTGCAGCTTCTTCCCCACACGGTCCAGTTCTGCTGATGTTGTGACTAAAGTTTGATTTAATTCCTGGACTCAGGTTTCGACAGCTTTTACAATATTATCAACAGAATGACAAAGTAATGCAGTTAAAGTAAAGATTAAAAAATAAAATATTAACTTCCCTGGTGTAACATCACTTATTATTGTCCTTTACGAATTGGAGCGGCGAGCTGGAGGATAAACGCAGCATGTGTTTCCGTCTCCAAGGTCCTTTCCTCTCGTGATGACTTGGAAGTCTGCTTTCCCAGAGTGCCTTGTGTATTTGTGTATCCGAGCCCTCATTTAAACTCCAGTCAAAGTTCAGGCTGCTGGATGAGAGAAGAAGCTGGTCCTTGGAGGAGGCCCGACGTCCCGCAGAGCTGCCATCTGTCCGAGTGGAGACCAGAGCCCCCAACGCCGTGTCCCCTTCAGACGCAGCCGCATCAGACGGATGGCTGCAGTTAGCAACGGACCAAATCATTGCGTCATGTAAGAAAAAAAGGGTTGTTAATAAAAAAACAGGCAATTACAGCTCAAGCCCCCTCCGGGCCGGCGGCTAGCAGCGCGACCGACACGCTCCGCTGTGATGTGGGCTCGGAGCCTCAGCACTACAAAAGGTTTGGGTTACAGGAGGTTACACGGCATGATTTAAAAACCATCTTTAGTGTTTGTGTGCACACTAAATCAACACAGCAGACGGAGCTGGATGTGACAGATGTGCACTCTGGACCTGAAGCCAAAGCTGCACCTCGACGTCCAGACCCGCCAGCATCTCAGATACGCTGCTGTCACAGGATCTTTAAAGTAGCTTTTAAACTCCTGGATGGAGACAGAGTTGGGGGGGTTCTTACACTGACTTTTATTCCTTAGAGGAGAGTATGAAAGTGAAGTATTTCTTATTTCCCTTCCTCCCCATGTTCATGTTGTCCGTACTACACTCGCTAAGAGAAGCTGCAGTTATTATTTTGTCTCTTTCATACACACCTAGCTTAAAGTAAAGTAAAGTACAAGTAAAGGTAACTTTACTGATACCTGAAGGTAGATTTGTTTGCACGTAAAAAGTAGGAACTTACAACAACACCATACAGTACTGTGACAGTGACACAAGACAAACAGGAGAATGACAAGACAAAACATTGACGGACAAACAAAACAAATGCTCCAGATTGAATAAGCAATACAATAGATAAATAAATAAATAGACCTAGATGGAGGATGGAAATCATATCCTATTCAGGGCATTAATAGCTGAGGGGACAAAACTACATTTATACCTTTTAGTTTTGCACAAAGGCCAGAAGGGAGATACTGGAATTTGCCGTGTAGTGGATGAGATGCATCATCTGAGATGGATCAGCTAGTCTCTGTAGCTGCACATTAAAGAGGAGAGAAGTTGAGTTGTGTCTCTCCAATTAGCTTACTGGCTCACCTCATAATCTGATTAAGCAAGTTTTTATTTTTTAGGGGTAAGTTGCCAAACCAGGGACCTCATTTATAAAAGAGTGCGTAGGATTCATACTAAAAGTGCACATAAACCCAAAAGCCGAAAATGGCGGGCGCAAAAAAAAATCTGGATTTATAAAACCGCGTGCATGCACACTTGCACGCAATGTTCGCTTTATAAATCACAGTCCAGCTGGAAGGCTGCGCAGCTGAATTCTCCTCATACCCCGCCCTCTACACGCCCACTTCATATCATATATGGGCAATGCAAAGTAGTATTTGCATATGAATGATCCTGCTGAGCATGCGCAGCGGCTTCCTGCAGCCTGTTGATGAATGAGACGTGTCGAGCCACCGTGCCACTAAATTTCACGGAGACTGAGATGGAGATGTTGTTGATGAGGTGGAGGACAGGAAAACGAGATTATTTGGTGGTCACAGTAAAAGTAGAAAAAGTATATAAATAGTATAAAATAAAGCGAGTGAGTGGCAGCACGTCGTTGCTTCGCTAAACGCCGTGAGTGCCACGGCGCAATTTCCACTGGGGACAGGGGGGGCATGTCCCCCCACTTTTCAAAATCATGTATTTGTCCCCCCCACTTTTTACAGTTTAAAAACTAGCGGTAACATTCAGTTTCCTCTGAGTTTTGACGTGTTATATCTAGGTCATGTTACTGTTTTGGAATGTAGGCGAGAGATAAAATTGCTGCAATTGCTCTTGGTGGCGAGTAAGAAAGCAATAACCAGGAGATGGTTAACTCCGACCCCACCTACTCTAGAAGACTGGATCGGTATCACCTTAGAGATTTTCAGGATGAAAAAGCTGACCTTCCAACTGAAAGCACAACGGGACATGTTCTATAAGATTTGGAATAACTGGATTGTATTTATCACCCCCATGAGAGCAGATTTTGTTTGATTTCACTGGTAATATGTAATTCATTGTTTTGACCTCGACTGGGTTTTATGTTTGGTTCAACACAGCAGCGGCAGGTGACCTCCTTTCTGTTCATAGTTCATGTAAACGTTAATTTTTGTGACTTAAACTAGCAAAACCGGAAGGACATTCATTTTCATTTGATTGAGTGTTGCTGTATCGTTTTATTTATTATCCTTTCCAAATAAAGAAACAATTAAAAAAAAAAAAAAAAACTAGCGGTAGGCTCAGCCTGTAATTGCAAATCATCAAGAAACTGTGCGAAGGCGATGCGAAGACGGGACGGCAGCCCCGCTCCCCTCTCCCCTCAGTGCTGCTCAGGGCTGATTTATGGTTCCGCGTCACACCAACGCAGAGCCTACGGCGTAGGTGCGCGTCACCGCGTAGTCTCTGTGTCGTTTTAACGCGGGACCATAATTTAGGCTTACGCCCGCGCATAAAGGTTTCACGCGCGCGTTAAACTCATTATATATATAAATAAAAATCTGTGTCCCTTTAGGGGCTCTACGGAGCCCCTAAAAGGACACAGATTTTTATAAACGCTTTACGGAGCCCCTCATTTGTTCTGTCCTCAGTCACTCTCCAGTTGTCGCGGTGGGTGACGAGGAGGTTCCCGGTGTGTCCTGCACCGCGGCTGCAGCACCAGCAGAGTCCTGACTGACGCTGAGCTTCACACACAGAGGGACACGATCAGTGCTATTTTATTATAAGTCTGATATGTGATGACATTATTAAGAGTATATCATGAATCTGGCTTCATTTCACCACCTCACCGCCTGCGTCGCCAGTTCCCCATATCTTAAGTAAGTTCCTACGGGAGGGTCAGGGTTGACGCAGATTTTTCGGTTAGTTTTTTCTTTTTAAATCCCAACCTTTGCGTAGAAGGTGGCTTGCACATCTTTCAAGCCCTGTTTTGTGCGCAAGCAAGCTTTATAAATGAGGCCCCAGGACACTAAGCTAAAAGAGATTATAGATTCAATAAAACATCTATAGAACATGGTGAGCAGCTTTTTATCAATGTGAAAAGATGACAACTTCCGTAAGCAGTGGGGACATTGGTTTGCCTTTTTATAGACGGCCTCACAGTTTTCCACAGAAGACAGTTTGCTGTCTATAATGGTCCCAAGGTATTTATACTTATCCACACATTCCACTGCCTGACCTTTTATGCTGATTTGTTCCTTGTCATTGGTGAGTTAAGGTCTTAAGCTCTGCATCCGCTTGGGCTCTGAAATCTCAATTTGCTGTTGGACGTGAACGCCGCCATCAAAGAGGTGGAAATGAGGTTTTGCCGAGGGACACTGATGACATCACGGAGCCCGGATTTTGCATGTGTTTACTTGTTCATGATGCTTTTTGTCATCAGTCCAGAGCACATGGCCTTCATTCTGAATTTGATGGTGCAGCCATGAGGCCTTCAACCTCAAAGATGTCGGTGTTGAACAAAGTTAACGCAAGGCTTCCTGTTGAACGGCAACATTTGAAGCTCCACCTATGAATGCAGCTCCAGACTGTGGCTTCGTGGTTATATCAGCTGTGTTTCTGCAGGAAAATTCCTCCAGATTCCTTTAATGGTTTTCTGAAATGTTGCTTTCCAAAGATATTCTCACACATTTGTTGACAAAGTGAAGCTCCGTTGATCCTCCATGGCTTTATTACCATATAAACTCCAGCAGCAGCTCTGAATGGTAGCAGGTGTACCAGGAGATGCAGAAATGGCCTGCACAAACAACTACGAGGAAAGATCTTTGGTTCAGACCGCCTGAAAATAAACAACAGCCCAAGGAAATGTGAGGCTGAATGTTTGCTTTTCTGTTCAAATTTTGTCTGATCTGGGACCGCAGTAAGAGGAAATATGGTTATCTTTGTGCCAAAAATAGCTAATTCTGGCTGTGATGCAGCAATTAGATGACAGTTAGATGCTGTCATTGGTGATGGGTTGTTTTTAACAACAAAAACATGTAATTATATATATGTATTTCAAATATGGATATATAAACTTAGCACAAAAAGTAAGGACATTTGTGTTTCGTGGATTTATTGCTTTGTTGTAACGATGCTTCTTGGTGATGAATCTTATATCGTTTGAAAGCCTGTTTATTTCCCTTTTAAATGGTGACAACTTTGTAAGGAACGTGTGTTTGTGGGATGAGCAGCAGAGCTGAGGATGTCGGTTGTAACAAGAAAAATTTGCCAAATCTTCTTCGCCAAGGCCAAAGATTGGTGTTTGGTGGACTGGACAACTGAGGTTTGAGGAAATAACACAAATTGGCAGAGGTGTCAAGTAACGAAGTACAAATACTTCGTTACCTTACTTAAGTATAAATTTTGGTTATCTATACTTCACTGGAGTAATTATTTTTCAGACGACTTTTTACTTTTACTCCTTACATTTTCACACAATTATCTGTACTTTTTACTCCTTACATTTTAAAAACAGCCTTGTTACTCTATTTCATTTCGGCCTTTAAAAAAAACTATCCAGTTAAATTGCTCCATCCGGATAGAGTGAATTTGGTTGTGGTTGTTTCAGATGTTCTTGTCCAGTTTTGTTCTTACATCCGTTCCCTCAGATTCCTGCAACTAAACCTGGATGTACATTCCAATAAAGGTTAGGATAAATGATAACATGAACATGAAGTTTGACTTTTTGCACCATTACAATACTTATAGGCAACTAGTCATCATATCTCCTGCTCTCTGAAACACATGTTAATGCTCAATAGTACACATATATGGTTCTTTAATATATTTGCATTATACTAAGATGCATTCATTTTCAATGGCTTTTGTCCTTAATGGCTTTTTTCCCCCTTACATTACTTTTACTTTTACACTTTAAGTAGTTTTGAAACCAGTACTTTTATACTTTTACTTAAGTAAAAAACTTGAGTTGATACTTCAACTTCTACAGGAGTATTTTTAAACTCTAGTATCTATACTTCTACCTGAGTAATGAATGTGAATACTTTTGACACCTCTGCATATTGGTAATTTAACAATTGATCCACTAAACAAATGGGAGCCTCAGTATCTCGTGGAGGAATCGTACTCAGCCACAACAGCCTGGCGCCTCCTCCTCACGCTGGTCACCAGCCTGGTCACGCACTGCTGTGGGACGGCATCCTGTTCTCCCACCAGCATTTGTCCCACATCCGCCAACGTGGTTGCGTTGGTCACTCTGGCACAAACAGCACGCCCAAGCGGATCCCACAAGTGTTAAATAGGGTTGAAGTCAGGACTGATGGCAGGCCACCATCCTCTCTACTCCCAGATTCTGGAGATCTCTGAAGAACCCGCTCTGTGGAGGCGAGGAGGCGTTGGAGGATAGTCGGGTCCCAGACTGTGGAGATGATGATTAGATGATGATGATATTGCCACTGGTTGCAGAATCTCACCTCCATCTCTGCACTGAGATTGCCTCCAATGATGACAAGCCTAGTGATGCCAACACCGATGCCAGAGTCAATAGCAACAGCAAAATAAGCTGTTTGGCAAAATGTTCATGGTTCATCATCCTCAGCTCTGCTGCTCATCCCACAGATGCACGTTCCTTATGAATGTAGCACCATTTAAAAGAGAAATAAACAGGCTTTCTATAAGATCTATCGCCAAGAAGCATGGTTACAACAAAGAAATAATCAACCAAATGCAAATTTCCTGACTTTTTGTGCTGTCTATATATGTAAAGTATAAAAAGAGAGGCGGGGGAGAGAGAGTTCTCTTGTAAATCTAAGAGATGCATTAGTTTTTCTATTCTTAAGATGACGTTTTAATGTAATATTTTTATCCAGATACATATTAAATAAGTTTTTCACAATGTATTTGACATATTTCTGACATAAAGCCATTCAACTCCCAGAAAAAAAGGTATCGTGGGAATGAAAATGCAATAAATCCCTCAGCAATGTGGAAAAGTAGGGAGGAGGGATAAGGAAGTGAGTGTGGCGACCCAGCTGAGTCCGCTGAAGAAACCAAAGAATCTGCGAGCTGAAGGTACGTCTGAAACTTAAATGTACCTGAATAATTGATCAGATTTGTCACATAAAATAAATTGTTGCTTGAAACCCACAGTGAGGTCTGTTTGAACCATTTAAGGAGGAAAAACGAGCATAAAATGCAGCCCCAGCCTTGTCTCTATTCCCTGACCTCCATCCATCTTTGCAGGCATAAAAACTCCTGCTGTTCCCTGTAATCCTGAAGGGGGCTGCGATCTTTATGTTATGTAAGTCAGAAATGGGTCAGCGTGGCGGGAACAGCACCGCTTCCTCTTGTAGCTAATGTTATCACCGCCACAGCTCTGAGGATGATTGTCTGTAATTCAGCTGTTAAACAGATTCATCATGTATTTTGTGAATATCACAGTGAAAGTAAATAGGTGTCTTTTTAATTTATGAGCAGACTATTTTGCCGTTAGTCTAGTCTGCAGTGATTTTTGCATCCTGTTTCCCAGAGGTCTGTGGCTCCGTAAGCTGATTTATGTAACAGGGATTTACCTGATGGCGGGTGGGTTGCATAAATGGTGTTTTTGCACTCCAACTGTCCACACTGAAGCCGCCACTGCTCCTGCAGGCCTCCACTCTCTTGGAGCAAAGTGAATCCAGGTTGACCTTTAACCTGAATAACAGGTTTGCCTCGGAGCCTGGAGCGGTCGGCGAGCCGAGTGCCAGGCTTCTGAGCACTTTTGAAAAAAGATATGTGATGTGGGCTGAAGGATGACGCGGGATCAGGTGGTGGGTCAGAGGAGTATTACAATCCCATGTCCAAAAATGTCCAAACATAGGAATATATGATATATATGAAGATGCCATATAAAATACCTTAAAACCTGCTACCAGAGTGTGAATTAACCCCCCCATGATTGGAGGCTGCTGTCACTCACATGCACCAAAATGAGAATCAATACAGGAAATGAGCTTTGATAACTCCTAGGAGTTGGGAGTTGAGCACACGGGAATGCTGTACTAACCACGAGTAAACGTAATATACATTCACAAACAGCATCTGTTTGTAAATGTATATTACAAATCAGTTGAAGGATCTTCATGAGACCAGCAGTCTGGTGTCTGGTGCCTCAAGCTCCGGCGGCCGTCAGAAAGAGATATTTCCCTCTGAGGCCGTTTGGTTTGATGACGCAGGCTGCGTGTGCCATCAAGGCTACACATTAAAATTGTTTTGCCACAAATGGAGTACTGGTTCAGTTATTAGAGAGTTATTAATAATTGTTTAACAATAGTTACTAATAATTAATTAAGAAGATGACTTATCAAAATGAATCAATCAAAACGGGGCACCACCTGACTTATCAGGAAATAATAACTAAACACCAGGGACGTGCGGTCAGGGGAGGCAGGTGAGGCAGAGCCTCACCTGTCATCATGACAAGTAAAAAAATAAATAATTATAACATCAAATTTATATAAATATTTGTCCACTGATCTTTATGTATGTAATTTTTAACATTTTTGATAGTCAAAATCGCTGAATTTGCCTATTCCCTGTTCAAATACGGGGCTGAAACGTGAGGTGCGGCAGCAACGAGCCGAGCCTCTGGTTGGACAATCCATCACAAACTGTGTTGATACGTGCATGTGCGCGTGCTGTTTTCCGTATCTCTGCATGTCGCCAATATAATGTTTGCAGATACGTTTATTTGACCTGATTTTCCACAGTCTGGCTAATGTGTTTAACCATTAAAGTTTAAAGTCTGTTAGTGACATATTTAGTTTCACTGATGGGAAATAAAAGCGCACTGAAAAAGGCAGACAATACTCTGCCGCCCTGAAGGGGGCGAACGTGAGCCAACGGGTACAAACACTTTTAATTTCAATCTTATAAAAAAGAGATTCGACTAAGAAAAATACAATAGAATATTTAAAAGCTACATTTTGGCCTCAAATAAAATATTCTTTGTTTTTCTTTTCATGCTTTTTGTTGAGCAATCTGTAAATTGATTAAATTTAAATTAAATGTTTTTTAAAACAACTGAATATTTCATTAAAGGTCAAAATTTAAATCTGTGGTTTTGTACACCAGTCTATACTCTCATTTATGTTGTATGAATTATAGAATTGCGACGGCCAACACATGGAGGTTGTAGAGCAAATGCACGTTTTTCTTACCTTTACGTATCTGTAATATGTACCGTGTGTGCGCGCGTGCGTGTGTGTGCCCGTGTGTTTTTTTGTGAAGAATGCTGATGAGATATGAAATAACCAGTAGCCAATTGAATAAGCCACCCTTTTCCCTTTTTGGTTTATATATTTGTAAATCTGACACTAAAGGAGTCAGTGCCTCACCAACCATGAACCTCACCGCACGTCACTGCAGAGAACTCCATGGGACAGTGGACAGGTCCAAGGTAGAAGAGATCTTGGGAGAAAGAGAGAAGAGAGGGGGGGGCTGCTCTTTATAGTCGGGCCTGGGTTGCCATAAATCGGCAAGGGCCGCCCCTGATTTGGGGTTCATGCCCAATGAGGAGGCTATTCCTTATCACCAAGGGCCATAAATGCAAAGCCTGCCGGGGCTTTGACTCATTATGGATGTTCCTTTGTTTCAAACCGGGTGGCCAACGTATAAAAAATCAAGGATGGCCTCAGAGTTCTGCCTCTTCCCGAGTCTTCCCAAGTTCAACACAGGGCTGTGGCCCAACAAAACGTTACTGTGTCGGCTTTGAGATCTGCTCTGTCAGACCGGCGGTCTAAAGTACAGCCTCGCTCACCTTGGAGCTCGTACTGCCATCTCCCTGGTGCCTCTTCGTGGTTTTCCTGCTTATCCGCTCCCTGCCGACCGCCACAGAAAGTAAAACGGCACCTAAACTTTTACTCTTTACTTCCTATTTTTTGACCACCAAAAATGTTCCTAATGTCTTTCCTTTTCTGATGTTAATTCAACATGAAGAGAACGTGCACTTCAGCCAGTGGTGTGATCAGCAAGTACAAGGACGATGATCTGAGATGGGGTTGAACGGGCTTCTCTGGTAGTTGGATCTCCTTGGCTTCTCCTGGTCCCTCTGGGTTGTGGTCTGGTTCCAAGAGGTGGGTAGTAATGAGTTACATTTACTCCGTTACATTTACTTGAGTAAGTTTTGGGAAATTTTGTACTTTTAGGAGTAGTTTATAATCACTATACTTTTTACTCTTACTTGAGTAGATTTGTGAAGAAGAAACTTACTCTTACTCCGCTACATTAGGCTACGTTGAGCTGTTACTTTTCTTTTATGCCTTTTTCCGCGTACGCGTCAATCTCATGACATCACTGAGTGATTCTTTGTGAAATATGTTTGTTTTTGCATGTTTTGTCACATTTACACAGACTCAAACACACACAGAGTTTCTATGAGTTCATGGGCTTGTTCTAGTTCTGGTTAAAAAAGAAAAGTACAAAGGCTTGAAACTTTGTGCTACTTGTGCTTAATTTATTTTTTTATTCTGTTATTTTATTTATTGTATTATTTATTAAAGTACTTTAATTTACTTTAAGCTTATTTTAATTTAAGCTATTCTTTATTCATTTTAATGTAATATTATAATTTTATTATTTTATTGATTTAATTAGCCTGAAGATGATTATTTTGTACTTTTGTCTGTTTGAATGGTTGTGTCAAAAAAAATAAATCAGCCGTTACTCAACAGTTATCAGTACCTGAGTAGTTTTTTCATCAAGTACTTTTTTACTTTTACTCAAGTAATTATTTGGATGACTACTTTTTACTCCTACTTGAGTCATATTATTCTGAAGTAACAGTACTTTTACTTGAGTACAATTTTTGGCTCCTCTACCCAGCTCTGCCGGTTCCATGGTTGTTTGGGTTTTGTTCTAGCAGTGGTCCACATTTGGTGCCCCATGGTGGTGGGCGGGGTTAGGGCAGGGCTCTGGGGGTCATTGTGGACTTTTTGTTGTTATTTATTTATTCAGCAGGTTAAAACAAAAACAAAAAATAATCCGAATACATAAGATTGTATATACCAAAAAATAAAAAACATAAGCAAAGCAAAGCAAATTAAAGAAACAAATCTGTATGTAGATAAATATTTCCTGTTTGAAAGGGTGTAGCAGGAAGTTCCAAAAAAACCTTTCTAGTCCTACCCTTTCTAATGTTCTGTTTTTACAATTTCTTAATTTCACAGAACTGAAAAGGATAAAAAAGAAAGAAAAAGTGGTTCAGCTGAGCAAGGCACTTTGGTCATTGGCTGTCAGTTCATGTGTCCATTTCCATTTCGTATCCATTAAGAGTATTTTAAAGGGGACCTATTATGAAAAACAGGTTTTCTCTTGCTTTAACATATATAAAGTGGTCCCCCCTCAGCCTGCCAACTCAGAGAAGGAGGAAAGAAACCAAATGGGCGCGATTTACATAGGTTGGCCTCCGATGCGTGAAACCACGCCCACAACTAACTCTGCCGGCCGGAGCTTCCGCCATTTTTCCATAGCGGTGTATCGGGTCATTCAGGCAGCCAATCAGCACAGAGCCTCATTATCATAGCCCCGCCCACTCAGAATCCCGCATAGATAATGAGGTTAGAGAATGGGAAGATAAAGACATGGCTCAGAGGCTGAATTTCTAATTTATTTAGCAAAAACAATCAAAAGCTTGTTTTTAAGACATTCAAGGCCTGTTTAAAATAGGTAGTAGTTACCATAATAGGTCCCCTTTAAAGATTTGTTTAAACTTACTTAGTGATTTGCATGATTTAATTTCATCTTTGCAGTTGTTCCACAGATTAACTCCCATCACTGATACACAATGGGTTTTGATGTTTGTTCGTACGTTCTTTTTTTTTTAAATTACATATTCCCCTGAGATTGTGTTTATTTTCTTTTATTTGAAACAACTTCTGGATGTCTTGGGGCAACTGATGCTGATTCGGTTTTTGCATGATTTGTATAGTTTTGAAGTCGACCAGATCCTTACATTTGAGTGTTCTCAGTTTGATGAAGAGTGGGTTTGTTGATTCTCTAAAGTCCTCTTTATTTACAACTGTTATTGCTCTTTTTTGAAGTTTGAATATTGTGACTTTGGGGGGGAGTGTTGCATGGAGCACCGCGCTGGTGTAGGTGTTTGGGCCCTTGGTGGCGATGCTCGTGGGTTCGGCTCTGGGGCCTCCCATCCCTCTTTATCGCTGCCGGGTGTCTGTGCTGGGGCAGGTTGGGGGTGACTGCGCAACCCACACATTTACAGAAATGCGGTCTTATTAAAGAAGTTCTCATATTCTACAACCCCCTTCACAGTTAGCGGTCGTCGTTGCAGACCTTCATCATCATGCTGTTAAACTTCATCACCAGCAGAAAACTTTGTGTTTGTGCAGATGAACTAAAGTCCTGTTTGCTTTTTGAGCCTGAAGGCATGTCAGTAGGACGTGTGTGTGTGTGTGTGTGTGTGTGTGTGTGTGTGTGTGTGTGTGTGTGTGTGTGTGTGTGTGTGTGTGTGTGTGTGTGTGTGTGTGTGTGTGTGTGTGTGTGTGTGTGTGTGAGATATTTTAACTTCTTTGAGTAACAAGGTTTTTTCTTGTTTTTTTTTGTTTCCCATCGAAATGGACTTTGTTGCATTTTGGATTAAAGCTTTTAAATCTCCTTTCTGGCTTGGATGAATGAAAACGGCTTCATTTCATCTTCTTTATGTCCAAGCACTTAGCCTGATGAGATTATTGGACCATTATTAAATGACAAAAGAGGAGAGGGATGTAGCCATTTAAGTTTATCTCAAGTTCAGGAATCCTCTCATTCTTTTCCAGAGTCTCCGTTCATCCTGACATTTATTAGCTTTCTGCTGACTTTCATTTGCATTGTTACGAGAAAGAGACGAAGAGAAGAACAGAGATAGAGAGGAAGAAGGGAAAAGTCCAGACATAGCAAAGAGAACGAGGACAATCATGAATGTTTATCAAGAATGTAATTACCTATGATCAAGTTCTTTCTGAAATATAGTGTGAGGTCACAACAGTCCACAGTCATTGGCCACGGTTAAATGACGTTTTTTAATTCAGAATTATTTATTCCGAATAAAATAATTCAGAGTTAAACTATTTTCCTTCGAGTTTACATGGAAATAGTAATTCCGAATTGAGGTTTACATGGAAAACACGTTTGATCGGCTTTATCCAATTCCTCTTAAGGTCTGGGGGTTGGGAAGGTTCTGATTGGATAGGGGGGCGGACGTCTTCACGTATTTACGTCTACCGGAAGAAAACAAACGTACTCGATTAGCAACAACATGGAGGGCCACATTATTAGCATCCTTTTTGGATTTGTTTTGATTTTATTTTTGAAGCAGCAGCACGACAACATCATGTCGATGATTTTCTTTCGTGTGCTGAGGAGGAGGGAGATAGAAGACCGTGCTTTGATAAATAGCGGAAACCGGTCAGTTCAATGATTGCTCTACCTCAGTCCACTGACAGACAGACAGCAGTGGATGAAAGCGCAAAGCAAAGACTGGTGGAACCCAATCATTCTTTTAATTATTTCCAGGTCCTCCAAGCTATTTATTAAATAAATGGTCTCTGCTCTTGACCACCGTTTACTGCGTGCTGCCATCTTGAAACTTTGTTTGGAAAACAAGCCCAGCGCGGAATATAAGCGTCATCGCGACAGACGGGCGAGGAAACGAGCAGCGCAGAAAGACCGGAATTAATTTAAAGCAGAATGAGTCGGTGCGTCCGAAATGCCATACTAAACAGTATACTAAAAAGTATACTTAAGTTCGGCACACTTTTGAGTAAATATCAGTAGTATGCATTAATTCGGACGTACTATTCAGAGTGCACACGTCACTTCCTGCCGTTGGGAGGAAGTGCCGTGTCACAGCAGCAGTGGCAGCACCGCTCCGCTAGTTCCCGTTTATCCTGGCCGAAACAAGATGATATATATAATATTATTATATACGAATATTATAATATTAATATTATATCATAATATTATTATACTTAGTATTATACTTATGACATATATATATATATATCCTTTATTTAACCAGGTAAAAAAACTCATTGAGATTAAAACCTCTTTTTCAAGGGTGACCTGGCCAAAATGGCAGCATAAAAACAATACAACAATACAACAACAAACACAGACAGTCAGTCACACATTCCGGGGAAACAATAGTAAAACAATAGTAAAATTTACACAACTGGGCAGTCACAAGAACCGAGAGAGCTGATTTCTCTGTCTTTTAAAATGGATTTGAATGTACCCAAGGATACAAGCTCAACTAATTTCAAGTCCTTCTGTGCATCATTCCAGGTTGAGGGGGCAGAAAACTGGAACGCCTTTTTACCCAGTTCAGTTCTGGCTCTCGGGACCTGCATTTGAATAAAGTTCTGTGAGCGCAGGCCATAATGGCTGACATATACGTATCACTTAGCAACCAAACACCGCTGCATTGCATTGTGGGAAGTTTCTGCTTAGCTAGTGTCCATCAACCAGCCCCCGGGTCTCCCACTCAGAAGGCACGCCGATTTTTCCCAGTGGCCAGCCGCGGTACTGCAACAAAAAATCCCATGTGGCCCAGAAAGCTTTTTTCCCATAGACCGCAATAGTAAAAGAGAAGCTTCTAAAACTGTTCACAGCCACAGGACACCTCCAGCTGTAATCACCGGCAATTACTAATCTTTGTATTCTATATTTTTAAGACATGGACTTTATATCCGTCAAAAATGTTTTATAACGACCAGAAAAGTAAAAGAAAAGTCTCTTTCTCGGCGTGACGTAACGGCTGACGTCACAGCTGTGTCTGTGCACTCCATGGATGTATTATATTAATATATATTATATAATTATATTATATTAATACATTAATAATATATGTAATACTATACATGTAATAATATACATTAATTAGCATATTATATTAATACTTGCGTCATTCCCCCGGGGCATGATGGGAGGCCCCAGAGCATCATGGGAGGTGACTCCCCACAACGCGTGGTAAAAACACGGAAGTAAACCCGGAAATCCGGAACTTTTTTCGGCTTATGCGCTAGGTGAGCAATTTAAATTGAAATGAACGGGCGGCCATTTTCGGTCTTCCATCCAGTAATATAATAGATCCATGCCCTCAATCCACACAAATACATTTCTCCGAATTGAGTATGGATAGCGCATACTATTGTGTACGTACTAATGTTTCAAACGCACTAGAAAATCTCACATACTGTTTTTGCTACTCATTAGGGTGGAAGTATGCAATTTCGGACGCAGCCAGTGTAAACATGATCACGGAATTATTCTATTCGGATTTAAAATCGGAATAAACCAGCCACTTACTTCAGAATTAAGTTTAATTCGGAATGGCCATTTTCATTCACAATTAGTTGTTTACACGGTAATTTTTAATCATTTTAAATCAGATTTAATTGTAATTCTGAATTAAAGAAGAATTAAACGTCCCATGTAAACGCACTGGTTTAGTCGTTACCTGTTTTAAGAGAAGGAACTTTCTCCTGTGTCTCTTTTCTGTCTCCTGATGCACGGCAGCCCGAGGCTGGTGCCTCCCCCCGGCAGACGTCCATAGATCACAGAAAGGCTAATGTTTCCTGACATGGTGTGCGTGGGGTCTTGTGGGGTCCCAGAGACAGGTGGACGGCCGAACCTGCTGTGCAGAGCCGAGCGTCTCGGCTACACTGTGATTAAAAACGACCGGCAGCCTCCCTGCTGGTCCTGCACGCCCAGAGCAGAGAGACGGAGAGAGAGTGCTCCTCAATGTTAAAACCTTCTTTTAAAATCAGAGCCTTCATTAGCTTCTTGTTCACTCCGTTAAGATCCCTCCAATCTGAACTAATCTCTCTGCTGGAATGAACTACAAAGCTGCTAAAAAGCTGTTAAACCCTCCAAAGCAAGACAACAGTCTTAATCTGTCAGAGCTGCCAAAGAAATGCGTCATTTTTGATTAAAAAAAAAAAGAAAACTTGCCGTTAATTGTCAATGCATATTCCAGTCTGGAGGAGGGAAATGTTTCCGATAGGAGTGAAAGCAAAGTGGCATTTGGGGCCTTGGGAGACCCGTCCTCTCCTCAGAGTGCAGGACGTGAGTGCGGACGGCTGCTGGCTTCTCATAAACCGAGAAGAGACTAATGCGTCCTCCCGGATTCCTGTTATTTGCAGAGCCAGGGGGTGAAGAGAGGTTATTGCTGCTAAAATAGAACCACAACTACGATAATAAACTCTGTTTCTATGCACATTTCCAAACCGGAGCTGGGCTCCGTGCTTATTGAGAAGCATATTGTGAGAGGAGATATTGCATCACGCCACCTAATATGTTGCATTAGTTGAATTTTGTTTGTGAAGTGGGAAGACGTTGCATTCTTTTGTGCAACAAGGAGATAAGCCAAGTACCATATTCCTATTCAGTAATTATAGCACGCTGAGTAACGGCAAGGCAAACATAAAAAGATCAAATATATTGTACGACACAAACTATATAAGATTCTAGATAAAAGAACTTGTTCTTCTGGGTCTAAGTTGCTATAATGTCATGTTTCTATTTCTAGGCCCGGCCGAGGAAAGGAGGGAATCCAGTCTGGTTGGTTTCAGGAGTCCAGCTCTGTTTTCCATCAATGATCCTATCACACATTGACTATTGCCTACCTAGCTGGTCATTAGCATGTTCCACAGCATTCAAGCTGATTGAATCCCTTTATAAAAAAGGACTAAAAATCTTAGACAAAAAACCACATTCATTTCATACTTGTAAAATAAAAAAAAACTTACATTTTTAAGCCTCCAAAATTTGAAAACCTTCAGATATGCCTGCACTGTGTAGAAAACCCTTCATGGTCTTGCACCACGATGGACTGGCGACCTGTCCAGGGTGAACCCCTGCCTCTCACCTGAAATGAGCTGGGACAGGCTCCAGCAGACCCCCGTGATCCTGAAGGATAAAGCGGGTATAGATAATGGATGGATGGATGGGTCTTGCACCACCACTGCTGAAACAGTTCTTCAGAAGGAAATCTGTGGGTGGTATGAAACTCGGGCGTGTGATAGAGGTGACTGTGAGATACAACATAGACGAACATGTTATCTGTTGTAGGCGGGAAAATCTGGAACAGCCTTCCATCTACAAAAAGGGATTGTCCCTCATACTCTTCCTTTAAAGCCGGGCGTACACGGTGCGATTATCGGCTCGTTTTGAGCCGATTTTCCAGTCGTGCGACTATTTTTTGGATCGGGACGGATTTTGACGCAATCGTTGCTCGTGCCTCGTGCAGTAAACGTGGGGTAACGGCGAGAGATTAACACCTCACGACGAGCTCCCGATCACGAATCGTGTGCTCGCAAGAAAATCAAGCGTGTTTGAAATCCTGGTCGCTCCTCGTGAAGGAATCACAGTTGAAGCAGCTGCGACCCGATCGGCCTCATCCTTTCGCAGAGAGCATGCACAATATCTGATGTCACGTCAAAAACAATTATTTGTAGTTTAAAGTGTTGCAAATTCACATTACAAATCATGTTTTAATAGCAGAAAAAAAGACCGCATTTCCACGTACGGTGCGCGTCGCCGCGTACCCTACGTCGTAGGCTCTGCGTTGTTGTAACGCGGAACCATAAATCAGCCTTCAGTGTGTGCTCTGTGTGCTGTTCTGAACTTCTCTGTTGTGCTCATTTCGCTGGGACTTCGGGTCCCTCCGCTGAGACACAACTTTTGCGGTATGCGTTCATTGTTGTGTCCAAAAATGATGCTCAGTGCCCACCCAATCAGAAACGGTACAGATGTTGTGCCTGTGCCTGCGCACTTTATATGTTTCACCGAGGGAAGTGGGAAACGTCCTCTCGATTCCTTGTATGTCTGACATGTGAAGAAACGACAATAAAGCTACTTTGACTTTGACTTTGACATTTTGGGATTTTTTTTATATATATAAAAAATAAAATTATAAAAAAATAAAGGATCCCCATAACCTTGGATCGGGTGGGCAGGACACACAGCCCACCCCTGCCCCAAAACCGGCCTCGAGTTCCAGTACACAGAAGTCCGACGTGAGAATTATGATCGTATAGTGTGAGCAGACGGGTATGGAGCTAGAACAGTCTCATAATTCACAAATGCACAGGACAAGTTTTACAAATGCACAGACCGATTTGCAAATACACACACCGTTTCACAAATGCACAGAACAATTCACACGTGCGTAGGACAAGATATACAAATGTATTTTTGATGCACACACAAATATAACCTGATTTACAAACGTTTTTTTGTCTGTGAGCTGCGCTGGATTTGTGTGTGACTTTTGAGACTCCCTTGACGTGACTCGATCCACAAATAGGTTTTTTTTAACACGGGAGGATCTGCAACCAATCAGATTAAAGGGGCGGATACACCTGCTGTTTGAACTGCGTTAGCGCCGTTCGCTTAGAAAAGTTATTAATATTTGGAGTTGGTGGAGTAAAGATAAATAAAGAGCAACAGGAGATAAAAGATAAATAAACAGGAGGAGAGGAGATCACTGTTCTGATTTTCTTGTGATCAAAGAAAACAGCGCGATCGGAGATGGTTTGTCGGGCCGTTCAACCAGAGCCGTCGGGAGAGCTCTTAGTCCTGCCGATGCAGGAACTGATGATGAGAAACAGCGGAGATATTTCTGTATTTGCTCCGTTTGGTTTGACTACGTGTTACTTGGGATTGTCCCGCTGATTCAGCTCAGAACCAGACAGATGCAGCAGAGAGCTGGCTGCTCTACCTGACGGGGACGAGCAGCAGCGGCCAGGTGGAGCAGCAGCGCATGTCAGGAGATTAATTTACTGAAATATCTGGGGTAAAGTCGGTATCAGTCGACTGATAACCGAAGAACCTCTGTATCCAGCTCAGATGTTTGATGATAGGTGGACTAAACCCCGACCAGCATCATCACGGCTGCATCTTCCCATGAGCATGACTCTATCTGCACCGGGAATGTGTTGATCTGCCACCGCTGTTTTCACACATGTTTGTCTCTGTGTGGTGGCAATGTCACATCATGTAGCATCATCAGTTGCTGCATCGGCAGTACTAAGACCTCTCCTGACGGCTCTGGTTGAACAGCCCGACAAACCATCTCCGATCGCGCTGTTTTCTTTACCAGGATCACAAGAAAATCAGAACAGTGATCTCCTCTCCATCCTGTTTATTTATCTTTTATCTCCTGTTGCTCTTTATTTATCTTTACTCCACCAACTCGAAATATTAATCACTTTTCTAAGTGAACGGCGCTAACGCAGTTGAAACAGCAGGTGTATCCGCCCCTTTAATCTGATTGGTTTAGAGTAAGTCGTGTTTTATCCACTGCTCTGCGTCCCCCACGTGGGGTGTGCTCTTATGATTGGATGAAACAAATGAAGACATCTGATTGGTTGCAGATCATTCCATGTTAAAAAAAACGTAATTGTGGATCGAGTCACGTCAAGGGAGTCTCAAAACTCACACACAAATCCAGCGCAGCTCACAGACAAAAAAACGTTTGTAAATCAGGTTATATTTGTGTGTGCATCAAAAATACATTTGTATATGTTGTCCTACGCACGTGTGAATTGTCCTGTGCATTTGTGAAACGGTGTGTGTATTTGCAAATCGGTCTGTGCATTTGTAAAACTTGTCCTGTGCATTTGTGAATTATGAGACTGTTCTAGCTCCATAGACGGGTTGCATCAGAGCATCGGGTCGTACAGTGTGAGACCATAAATCGTTGGCTGTGAACTTTTGAACTCAGCGATCTAGTCGTGCAGTGTAAGATGGGGCTGAATCAAACTATTTAAAATATCACACAGTGTCTGCCCAGCTTAAGAGAAATCTCAAGGAATGGCTTAAAACGTCTCAAATCTGTTATCATTAATTGTTTATTGTATTAACAATTGCAGTGTTGTGCGATTTTTAATTGTTGTTGGTATTGTGTATCGTGTAATGTTGATTGTATCTTTTTACTGAGTCTTGCAGGGGGACTGGCAATGCAAATTAGCCTTTTGGCTACAATTGGGTATATTTACATTTTAAAATGTTTATCAATGTACGAAGTCCCTCAACACAAAATAAAGTGAAATAAAGTGAAATGCTTTCTGCAGGTGATGCTGGCTTCATCGGGCCGTGATGTCCTGAGTGTTAGGTGGTGGGGATCAGAATCCTCCAAACATGACACCACTGCTCTCGCTTTGAAAAAAAAGTCTTGTCCACAAGGGAAAGAACAGGAGATCAGAAGGTGGATCATCGAGACATCTGCTGCCATTTACTCTCCGTACCAGCTTGTTGAGGTGAAGAGACAGATGCTGAAGGCAAGACTCTGTGTTTCCCGGTTGATCTGTGTTCCTACCATGGCCTTCGGTCATTAACGGCGGCCAGAGACCAGAAGAGGAAGATCACAGACACCAGCAGCTCTACAGGTTTGCTGGACTCTTGCTGCAAAGTAGGATTAGGAAATCTTAAAGTAGAGTCACTACTCGCCACATCAGGAGGAGCCGGCTGATCGAACCCTCGTCTCTGGGGGGGTCTGGTTGGCATTGGTGAGAAATAAAGGATTATCTTATCTTATTAGCAGGGGGTGGGGGTGGTGGTGCCAATGATGACAATAGCTACCACTGTTATAGTTATTGCAATCATTCTGGGCTTTTTTTCCCCATTACTGTCATTATAATAGTTATTATAGGCAGTACTCGAGTTGTAAAAAAAAATCAGGGGGGATGGTGGATTTTATCATATGGGGACAGATAATTTGTGCTGATTACAAATAATATAATATATTACAAATAATAGCAGTGACCAAAAGACCTGCAGAAATACTGCAGGAATGACATAGCAGCAGTTAAATGCAGCCTTCTGTAAGCTTTAAATATCCACTGGGCTTACATCAAATACATCAAAACACAACAATAAAAAACAGTTTTCTGAACTTATCAATATGACTCTGTCCTTCACAGGATAAGTAACATGGATCACTGCAAAAACTCAAAATTTTAACAAGAATATTTGTCTTATTTCTAGTTAAAATGTCTCATTTTAGTAAAAAAATCTCATTACACTTAAAACAAGACTCATCACTGGAAAAAAACAACAATTTTCACCTGTTTCAAGTAGATTTTCACTTGAAATAAGTAGAAAAATCTGCCAGTGGAACAAGATTTTTTTGCGTGTAATGAGAAGATAAATCTTGTCTCACTGGCAGATTTTCCCTACTTATTTCAAGTGAAAATCTACTTGAAACAGGTGAAAATTGTCAAATAAGTTATTTTTCTGGTGTTATTTTTCTGGTGATGACTCTAAATGTTGAAATAACAGTAAAACCACATTCATTGATGAAATGACATAAGGGATGGAAAGGGGGGATGACAGTTTTACAGGGGGGATGATTTGGACCGTTTTTATTTCAGGGGAGATGCCATCCCCCCTCATCCCCCCTCATCTCCAGTACTGATTATAGGTGCTAGTGATCATTGTATGTATATATCATATAGATAGATAGATAGATAGATAGATAGATAGATAGATAGATAGATAGATAGATAGATAGATAGATAGATAGATAGATAGATAGATAGATAGATAGATAGATAGATAGATAGATAGATAGATAGATAGATAGATAGATAGATAGATAGATAGATAGATAGATAGATAGATAGATCGATCTTAGAGCTTAGATGAGTTCAGCGTAGGTGTAAAACATTCAGACAAAGCGGCTGCTCAGGAGCATTATTAATCCGGAGATGGATTAGATAATGAAATGTTTAAAGCTTACGGATCAGGATGAGAAGATTAGCTTTTAAGTGAAACGGTCCCCTCAACAGAATCATCGTTAGCAGCGTAAACTGAGTTAATTAACGAACCACAGCAGAACGTTGTCTTTCATGTTGCTCCCAAACACTGGGCTTCCTTGTGGTGAGTAAACACGCATCAAGGCTCGTCCAGGGTGGACGAGAAAGCAGATGTGGCTTCTGAAAACTGTTTACACAGCTCGGCCCAGAGGATCGAGACATAAAAATGATTACGATGCACACGTGGCCACTGCCCCGATGGCCCGTCTGAGGCGCGCCCCCCTCACGCAGCCTCTCCGTCTTTAGCTCCAGCTTCACCACACAATGCATTTACGGTAACTTGAAAGCAGTGATGACTATTGCAGGACAAAGCTGTAATGTTCATCCATCCATTATCTTCCGCTGCTCCCCGTTCAGGCAGCAGACCTCCCTCTCCCTCATTACCTCCTCCAGCTCTTCCGGGGGAACACTGGAGCATTTCTACGCAGGCTGAGGGATGCAATGGAGTTTAAAGGTCCTTTATCCTATACCAGAATGTAAATAAAACAATAATTCAATTCTCATTAATAAAAGAGTAAATTTCACTGTAAAGGACACACACATTGACTCAGAGGGTAGATATTTAATTTTAGTCTTGCAAATTCAAAGCTTGAATTTATGTATTTCTAATGTATATGGTCCAAATGTTGATGACTCCTCGTTTTTTCACTCTTTTTTCACCTCACTTTCTGCTCACCTAGACAACACAGTCATCATCGGAGGAGACTTCAACATGGTTCTGGACCCTGGAGTGGACAGGCTCAGTAATGCAGGCGGACACAGGAGTTGGCAGTCAGCAAGTATTGTTAAGCAATACATGAATGATCTGGGTCTTTGCGATACATGGCGCTCTTTACACCCAACCCTTAGGAACTACACTTTTTTCTCAGCCGTTCATCACTCATACTCTAGGTTAGATTATTTTCTAGTCAGTAGCTCTCTGATGAGAGATATCTCAGAATCACAAATACACCCAATCAATATTAGCGATCACGCACCTGTTTCTTTCACTCTGGGGAAGAGGGGGAGCGTATCATCCTCCAAAGTTTGGAGATTTAATACATCATTACTCAAAGACCCCGACTTTACTAACTTTTTTAAGAAAGAATGGGACATTTTTTTGCAAATTAACGACCAGCCGGAAATATCAGCAAGCGTTCTATGGGAAGCTGGGAAAGCAGTAATGCGAGGCAAAATAATTTCCTTTTCGTCAAATAAAAAAAGAAAAGACAACTTAAAAACAAAAGAATTAGAAGGTGAAATAAAGACGCTAGAGGAGGCCTTCCAGACTTCTGCAGATGAACGTATCCTTAGCAAAATAAGGAAAACTAAAATAGAATTAAATAAAATAATTGACGCAAAAACGCAGTTTCTAGTACAAAGGCTTCGCCTGGAAAACTTTGCACATGCTAACAGATCAGGAAAATATTTAGCCAATCAATTAAAAATAAACAAAGAAAAAACAACCATAACATCTATTAAGGACCAGTCAGGGGAAGTTACACATGATCCCTGTTTAATAAATTCAATCTTTAGAGACTTTTACTACAAATTATACTCGTCACAAATTGAACCATCTGATCAATCCATTAATGAGTTTCTTGGAGAAATCAACCTGCCAAAGTTACATCAGGAACAGGTTACGAATTTAGATTCACCACTCTCAATAGGAGAACTCCATGAAGCTCTTCAACATATGCCCAATAATAAAGCTCCGGGCCCAGACGGTTTCCCAGCTGAATTTTATAAGGAATTCTGGAGCATATTAGCACCAACGTTTTATAAAATGATTCTAAATATTAGGGAAAATAAAAGCTTACCCTTAAATATGAACTCTGCTAATATTAGTCTTTTATTAAAACCGGATAAAGATCCCTTGCTCCCATCGAGCTACCGCCCAATTTCATTAATAAATGTAGACCTTAAAATAATTAGCAAGGCCCTTACTGAACGTCTGAAAAGAGTCACCCCTTCTATTATACATCCGGATCAAACAGGCTTTATTAAAGGTAGACATTCCTCTACTAATATTCGCAGATTATTAAATATTATAGATTATTCCAGTATCAATAAACAGGAAACTACTATTATATCCTTAGACGCGGAAAAAGCATTCGATAAGGTAAATTGGAAGTTTCTATTGGCAACCTTACATAAATTTGGATTTGGTGAATCTTTCATTGACTGGGTAAAAATATTATACAGCTCTCCCAAGGCACGTGTAAGGACAAATGATCAAATCTCTACAAGTTTTACCTTGCAAAGAGGCACTAGACAGGGTTGCCCTCTATCTCCCTCATTATTTGCAATATTTATCGAACCTTTAGCAGCAGCTATTAGACAAAATCAAAATATTAAAGGTATACAATGCAAAATAGTAGAGCACAAAATAAGTCTTTATGCGGATGACGTACTCCTCTTCCTCCAGAACTCACGATCTTCACTATCACAGACAATTGCACTTATAGAGGGATTTTCATCTCTGTCTGATTATTCTATTAATTGGTCTAAATCCACCGTTTTGTGCGTGAACTGCAATTTTAGGAATATATCCAATACTCAATTACAATCAGGGAACATTAGATATTTAGGCATAAACATCTCCCCTAGGCTGTCAGAGTTAATAAAATTAAATTATGCTCAACTTATAAAGAAAATAGAAGATGATCTTGCTAGATGGAGCTCTCTCCCCATTTCACTCATGGGTAGAATAGCCACCATTAAAATGATGGTTTTACCAAAAGTAAATTATTTTTTCTCAATGATACCATTCAAACCCCCTATTTCCTGGTTTAAATCGCTGGACTCAGGTGTTTCAAAATTTCTGTGGAAAAATAAAACTCCACGCATTAGTTTAAAGACATTGCAGAAATCTAAAGAATATGGAGGTTTAGAGCTACCTAATTTTCAGTATTACTTCCTTGCCAATAAATTACAGTATATTGTAAAATGGTCAAAGGATCATCCTTTAGATAGTCAATGGCTGGACTCAGAGCAAGTGTTTTGCAACGAACTAGAAATCTCAGAGTTACCATTTATTAGTCAAAGTATCAAACGTCATCAATGTTTCAAAAGCATTAATATTAGCACAACTTTATCAGCTTGGTGGGAATTTCTTAAAGTAGCTAAAATTTCACTTTTTCCATGTGACCGTACACCCATATGGAACAACCCAGACATCGTGAAAAATGATAAAAAGATGGTTAACTTCGTTCAATGGAGAGATCAAGGAATACGGTATTTACAGCACGTAATTGTAGGAGGACAGTTTGTACCTTTCAATACACTTATGGTTCAATACGGAGTTAGCAGGAGTAAATTTTTAGAGTATCAACAACTCAAGGCCATAATAAATAAAACATACAAAATTAGACAATTAGACTTACAACTTCCCGCTAAGATAATAGATTTATTAAATCTAAGCAATTTAAAGTTGTTATCAAAACTTTACAGGTTAGTGTCTAAACTGGACGAGTCAGTCTCTCTCCCGATCTCCAAGTGGGAGGCGGATCTCTCTCTGAATACCGACCAGCTTTCTTGGTCACAAATATGCTTAAATACGTTTACTATGACTAAAAACCCAAACTTACAACTTATACAGTATAAAGTTCTTCATAGAATACATTATACTGGACAAAGGATGTTCCAGATGGGCTTTGTCACCTCTAATATCTGTTCACAATGCACAGAGAACACCCCAGATAATTATATGCATGCTTTATGGTTCTGTACACCGGTACAGAGGTTCTGGAAGGAGATTTGTGAGGATTTATCCACATGGATCGACCACAGAATCCCAGTGTGCCCCACGGTGTGTATATTAGGTCACCTGGGAGACACTCAAATAGATCCTAATTGGACACACCGGGTTCTCACTGCCTTATGTATCGCAAAGAAAACCATTCTAGTAAATTGGAAACAAAAATCCAGTTTATGTATTAACCATTTTAGGAATCTTTTATCAGATCATATTAGTAGTGAGATAATGTCTGCCTCCACTGAACAACACTCGGCTGAATTGCACTCTCTGTGGTCCCCGATTATTGGTTTCGTTACCTAGTGGGGGCGGGGGGGGTGGTGATCTCGTAGCCCTTGGGGTTGGGGGTCGGCTTGGGGGGTCTGGGGCGCGGGCCTCTGGTGGCCCCTGGGGGGCGGTGGGTGGGGCCGCGGGGTCCTGTCCCTGGCCGGTGGGGGCCTTGGGGGCCTGTGGGGGGGGGTACCTCATGGCGGTGGGGGGGGTGGCTGGGGAGGGCTCGGGCGGGGGGCGGTGGCTTGGGCGTCTCCGGGCCTCCTGGGGGGGGCTGGGCCGTGGACGTGGGGGTCCCACCCGGAGGGCCCGGTCCTGCCTGGGTGGGGGGTGGCTGTCTGCGCTGGGGGGGCATTGCTGCCTTGGTCCTCCGTCGCTGGGCGGGGGCCGAGTGCCCCTGCGGATGTGGGGACTCCGTGACCCTTGGGGTGTCCGCCGGGGTGGCCTCGGGGGGGGGGTGGGGCCGGGTCCGGAGATCGGGCCTCCCCTGACCGGGGGGCGCACGGGCGGGCGCGGCGGCGGGGTGGCGCCATTCCCAGGTATCTATGTCTTATGTTGTCAGTATGAATGGGAGGATGTTGGACCGTTTCCCCCTCCGTCTGGGGGCTCCGGCGGCTCCGGGGGCGCCCGTGGAGGTACGGTGGGGCCCTGGCCCGGCTCGGGGGGCCGGCCCCCGTCTACTGGATGGCCGGTGGGGGGACGCGGGTGTCTTATCAGGGCCAGCTTTGCTGGTCCTGCCTCCTGGCTTCGGCCTCCGCTCCCCCTCTTGCCCCCCCTACACGATTCATACGCACATAGGCGAAAGGCGGGGGGTCCGGGTCGTGGGGGGCACTGTCCCGCGTGGCCCGGCACTCCCCGCCTCACGGTTTTAACAGCAAACTAGACACTGCACATTCAACACTTTATAAATACACTTGACAAAGACACGTAGTTCGGGAGGGGGGGGGGTCGGTGTCAATCGATACTTGGCCCTCCCTCCTCCCTGTTTTTATGGCATTAATCACATGCACTCAACACAAGGGGCGGGAGGGGGTCCCACATCACCCGCGTTCCCTCACCGGCCTGGGCCTCGGACGGGTGGGTCGGGTTACCCGGGCCTGGCGGGGCCCGCCGTGCAGCCTGGGGTGCCTTCTGGCGGTGCTGGACCCCCCCGGGGAGGGGGAAACGGTGCGTGATTGTATGTCTGTGTCGGTGAGAATGCGGTATGGAAGGATCCTGCCATGGAGGATTTGAGCCTCCATTGGCAGGACATCAAAAACTTAATAATTTATCAATATTATATTATACAAAGATGGTTATTATTATTAGTATTATTATTATTAGTATTATTATTATTATTATTATGTATAGTATATTATATTATTATTAGTATAGGTATCGGATAGGTGAATGGATGAATGAATGGGATGCCTGGGTCTGGGGCCCTCCGTTGTCGGGCCTGCGCGGGTGTCGCCTTGTTGGGGGGTTCCCTCTCTCCGGGCCCGTCTCCGGTCCCCCCCGCTGCCTCTACGGCGGGGCGCCCCTCTGGTCTTGGAGGGCCACTTTCGTGGGGGACGGGTGCGCCTGCCCGCGTCGGCGGCCGGGGCGGCTCTGTCTCTCCGGGCAGGCTGGCCCCCTGCCGGGTGGGGGTCGTTGGCCTGAAGGGTGAGGGCCTCCTGGCCGCGTGTCCGGCCCGGACCGGGTGGCCGGGGATTGCCTGGGTCGCGGTCCGCCGCCGCGGGATCCCTGGCTGCTTCTTTCCGCGCCGTGGGGGCCCCGCCCGCGGGCCCCCTCGGCCGCCGCCGGGCGGGGGGGGGGCCTCGCAGGCGGTGGGTTGCCTCCCTCCTGCTTCTCCCCTCTGTGGGGTTTGCCGGTGGCCTGGGTTCCGGGCTCTTCCTTGTCGGCCTCTGGTCTCGCGGGTGGCGGGGTCGCTCCCCCCCCTCCCCCACTATAGATACACTTCAGGTGGAGCTTTGTTTGGTTTATTACACACACACACACACACACACACACACACACACACACACACACACACACACACACACACACACACACACACACACACACACACACACACACACACATATAGTCATTTAGTCACATGCACACACACACACACACACACGCATGATCATATACATACACACACACACACATAGACATACACACTGGCTTGTTCACCTGCATGCTGGCTCTCTAGTTTTTGGGCTTAGTTAGCGGTAGCGATAGCTTAGCTCAGACTGCGATCAGATCTCAAGATTTAGGTCGATTGCTGTTCGTGTTTTGGTTGGCTCCGTGCCGGTTTCGTGCTTTGTTTGTGGTTTTTTGTTGCAGATTTCCAGTGCTTGACGTGTGTCTCCGTGTGTTCCTGCTTCCTGGATTGGCAGTGGATGTCGTCACCCCCCCCCCCCCCTCCCCCCCCCAAAAAACAAAAAAAAAAACAAAAAAAAACAAAAAAAAAAAAACACTGGGTTTGTATGTGTATATTTATGTATGTGTACGCATATGTGTGCGTATATATATGTATATATTACATATAGTAATAATGCACATATATACACTTTGGTTTCTACCGTCATGGTATCAATCAATAATATGTGTGCAGACAAGGTGAAAAAAAAAAAAAAAAAAAAGAAAAAAAAAAAAAAAAAAAAAAAAAAAAAAAAAAAAAAAAAAAAACAATAATTCAATTTCTAATATGAAACATAACCCTTTTGTCTCCAGGCTCTCATTCCTTTAGCCACCAACATAAAGATCTGAGCGTAAAGGCCAGGGGCCGGATTCACCGATATGTTCTTAAGAACGATCTTAAGAAGTGTCTTAAGATCTAAAATTAAGAAGTTCATAAGAAAGTTCTTACGTGAAATTCCTCAATATTTTCTTAAGAACCGTCTTAAGAACTGTCATTTCTTACGAATTTCTTATTTTTCCTACTTAAAAACTTAAAATATGTCATTGCATTGCACCAACAAACAACATTTATAGGTAGTTTGTGTCTTAACCGTCAGTCACTCACTAAACATGGAGAAGGAGAAAAAGAGATGCAGGAACTTTTCAAGGTTATGGTGGATGAGATTAATGTGTTGAAAAAGGTGATATTAGAGTCTTACCTTTTCACAGAAGATATTTTAAGACAGGTCAAGGTTGTCTTAAAGTTAAGAAAAAAGTCAAGAACCAATTTATTTCAAGAATACCATTTAATCTTAAGTTTTTTCTTAAGAAGAAATTTAAGAAGAAAGTTGAGAAAATACTTAAGCACTTTTTTGGAGAATATGACTTCTTCTCTTTTTTCTTCTTAAGACTGAACTCAAGAAAAAAATGACACTTAAAGGAGCTTGAGGCCGGATTGTGGCAGGATTTATGAAAAAAATCCGTATACATTTTAAGTTTTCTAGTAATAATGTCAGATGAAGCGTTCCAAACCAAAAACAGTGAGCCCTCTAGTGTATCTCTCCGTTGCCTTGAACAGGCTGTGTGCTGCAAAATGTGCTGCAATTCTGTCCCAAATTTCCCGTGCTGGGCTGTGGATGTGACGTCACATGACGCTGCATGTGCGTTCTCCCCGTTCTCCCGTGCCGGCTTCACTGTTGGCTGCAGTACCCCCAACGGCCGTCGTGGTGAAGGGTGGCGCTAGAGAGTCTCATTTCTTAAAAGGAGCCTCATGCTCCTTTAAGAAGATTTTTTTTTCTTAAGAATGTTTTGTGAATCCGGCCCCAGGTTCTGCGTACGTGAGGCAACACCTCCTTCCTAAACCAGAGATCCCACTTTTTATCTGAACAAAGATCCGTGGTCTCAGATGTTTGGAGCGGCAGGGATGACGGAAAGTGGAGTCAAGTGAGCAACAACTCAACCCTGGGAACTAGCTGCTATGTACACAGATGTAGTAACATGATTGGAAAAGGTGCTTTTGTACATGTCATAAATACTTACCTCAGATATCAGGGAACTGAAAAGAATTTATAGTGAAATGAGCCAATACAGATCTGACATCCAGCCCCATCAGATGCTGTCAGAGGTGTCCAAAGTATTCACATTCATTACTCAGGTAGAAGTATAGATACTAGAGTTTAAAAATACTCCTGTAGAAGTTGAAGTATCAACTCAAGTTTTTTACTCAAGTAAAAGTATAAAAGTACTGGTTTCAAAACTACTTAAAGTATAAAAGTAAAAGTAAATGTAAGGGGGAAAAAAGCCATTAAGGACAAAATCCATTGTAAATGAATGCATCTTAGTATAATGCAAATATATGAAAGAACCATATATGTGAACTATTGAGCATTAACATGTGTTTCAGAGAGCAGCAGATATGATGACTAGTTGCCTATAAGTATTGTAATGGTGCAAAAAGTCAAACTTCAGAGGCATGTTATCATTTATCCTAACCTTTATTGGAATGTACATCCAAGTTTAGTTGCAGGAATCTGAGGGAACGGATGTAAGAACAAAACTGGACAAGAACATCTGAAACAACCACAACCAAATTCACTCTATCCGGATGGAGCAATTTAACTGGATAGTTTTTTTAAAGGCAGAAATTAAATAGAGTAACAAGGCTGTTTTTAAAATGTAAGGAGTAAAAAGTACAGATAATTGCGTGAAAATGTAAGGAGTAAAAGTAAAAAGTTATCTGAAAAATAATTACTCCAAGTATAGATAACCAAAATTTCTACTTAAGTAAGGTAACAAAGTATTTGTACTTCGTTACTTGACACCTCTGGTCACTTTAGTACATAGTTAGGATCAAATATTAATGAGTTAGGGCTAATAAATGCACGTTATCAATATTATTTTTATATTATTTACATAAATGCTGTCCATGTAAGGTCAGGTCAGGGGTTCCATGCCTCCATTGGGATGTTACTATATTTCAGATGAGCGTGTCTTCTACATGTTTGCACGTGAGCCTTCCACATCAGTCCACACAGCAGCTCTGTCACGCCTGACCTACGCAGCTGCCCTGCAGGATTCGGTGGGTTCAGATGAAAATCAGCACGTCAGGGTTGAAAACATCGTCTGGGCCGCAGAGCAAAGGGCTCTGGCTGAGTTTTCTGAATCGTTGCTTCAGAAAACTCAGTTTGGCTTGGGGGATTCATGCACACATTTCCATACATTAGCTGCCTGCAGCAGCTTCACGTAAACACTAGAAACGTTCTGGAGAGTTGATCCGAACCTCTGGGTGCGGCTATAATCCCCGGCAGCCCTTTGACGGCACGTGCTGCAATTACACCCACTGTTACGGTTCGTGCAGGTCAAAATATCACCGACAAGTGTCTTACCTTTAATGCATTAAGCTCCATTTTTTTCCACCTGAAATCAATCTGAGGAGACACAATGAGCACGACAAGGAAACAAGTGTATTTATGCTGTAATATGATGTGTATTTATGTAAAAGAAACCTAGTTCTGTCCTTGGCAACAGATTTTAATTTCACTAGGTGCAGTCAGAGGTGTGTTAGGTGTCGCGATGCACAACGTCATGTGCAGAAGAAGGTGGTATTTTGATGCTGCCATCTATTTCTTAACACCATTTACCCGTCACTGGGTAGCAGAAGGGAGGGGGAACTGACTTCTCTCTCACTTTCACCTCCTCCTCCAATTCTTCAGAGGGAATACCAGTTTGTTCCCCATTTTTAAAGATATCTAATCTCTCCAGAGCGTAATGGGTCTCCCCGGGGCCTCACATGCCCCAGACATCCCCCCGAACCAGGAGCAGCCACTCTCCTCCACGTCTCTCCAGGAGGACGACATTATTATGGTGTTTGTAATACACACACACACACACACACACACACACACACACACACACACACACACACACACACACACACACACACACACACACACACTAGGGATGGGCGGTATGGACTAAAACATTTATCACGATAATTTCTGGCATTTATCCCGATAACGATAAAAATTATGATAAAAAAATACCAATTCAACTCCACCTTTGTAACTATAAATCTATCACCACATTCAGTCTTTGGAGCCCCCAAAACACTGCTCTAAAAGATACTAAATACTACTAAACTACACCAATTAAATTTAATTAATAAAAACCAATTAAATGAGTTACACCTGTACTGCAAAACTGGAATGACTCAGATCCGCCATGTTTGTTACACAAAAACCTATCAACGGGAATCTTTATTTATTTATCTTTCTTTCTTTCTTTCTTTCTTTCTTTCTTTCTTTCTTTCTTTCTTTCTTTCTTTCTTTCTTTCTTTCTTTCTTTCTTTCTTTCTTTCTTTCTTTCTTTCTTTCTTTCTTTCTTTCTTTCTTTCTTTCTTTCTTTCTTTCTTTCTTTCTTTCTTTCAGGCTCATTTACTCCCTTCCTCCCTCCCTCCCTCCCTCCCTTCCTTTCTTCCTTCCTTCCTTCCTTCCTTCCTTCCTTCCTTCCTTCCTTCCTTCCTTCCTTCCTTCCTTCCTTCCTTCCTTCCTTCCTTCCTTCCTTCCTTCCTTCCTTCCTTCCTTCCTTCCTTCCTTCCTTCCTTCCTTCCTTCCTTCCTTCCTTCCTCCCTCCCTCCACGTAGGTTGGGCATCGATTTAACGCAGAACCATAAATCAGCTTTACACAAAAAAACAAATTCTTACCGTGGGGAATTTTTTGACGGTATATCGTGAACGGTAAAATATCGCCCATTCCTAACAGACACACACACACGCACGCACGCACGCACGCACGCACGCACGCACGCACGCACGCACGCACGCACGCACGCACACGCACACGCACACACACACACACACACACACACACACACACACACACACACACAGAAGAAGCAGGACGTCTTTGTATCCCGGTTTGGCTGCAGGACCAGTCAGATACACCAAGCACTGCGTAGGCTTCCTGGTCTTACCATAGAAAATGCATTTATTAAAGCATTTTAGGACCCAAGAAACAAACAAACAGACAAACAAACAAAAATAAAAAGGAACAACAGCTGCAGAAATTGCAGAACACATCATATACCATACAAATGATAAGAAAATCACTGTAAACACTACAGTGCCTTTAAAAATCACAGCTTCTCACTGCTTCTGTGGTAGATTAATCGCTCCACATCAACAACATTCAGTGAATCTCAGATATGGCAAATAAAGTATTTATGTGTGAGTATGTGTTAGAAATGACACCACAGCAAGAAAACGGCAAACAAAGAAACCATTAATCGTCTCAGCTGAGCGGTGTGCTGTAAATTGTGGGATTTTGGATCACCGTCTCAATACGAAACAGGTTAAGGTCACCGAGGTCGCCGTGACGACGGTGAACCTGCAGCTGCTGCAGGACGTGGTTCCAGTTAAAGACACGACCTCCCGGTTCGTTTTCAACCAACCTTAAAGCAGCGCAAAAGACCTCTTCACGTTAAAAACATCCGTTTCAGTTTAACCCGAAGAAATATTTGATTGGTTTTCAGGAGGTTTTCAGGAGGTTTTTGTGTCGTTCTCACGGTCCCCCGTCGCTAGAACCCCCCAGGAACCGGCCGGAGGAACTTTAGGGTCCCGTCCCGGGCACCTCCTGCCGACACATCAACAACAGATCGGTTGCTCTGATGTCCATAAACACGGAAACTCACTCAGAAGAAAAGGTTTAATGTTTTACTAGATCTGAAGTATGTAAAGGAAGTAAAAAAATAAAAGCTTGGCGTTGCAGAAAAGAACCCGCATCCATTTAATATTTGGTGGTAGACAACAATTAACAAGTAAAAACAGCAACTGCACAGCTCTGTGTGAAGCTGCTCTGCAGAAGCATGAATCCAACTGAAGACAGTCGAGAGGCTGAAGAGGGAAGACTAAACGAGTAAATCTTAGTGTCTAAACAAAACTATTTGTGGCAGATTGTAAACATTCTTTTATGCTGCTTTAAGGTCACCTTTGGCTCTGAGATTGCGTGTGATGTTTTTGTTAAAACCGCTTGTTTCTATGGAGACGCATGTCTGATCAGGACGTCTTCGTCCAGGTGGAGAAACGGCTCTTTAACTTCTCCATGTATCTACAAGCCTTAGTTTTAATTTAAAATGTAGTTTTCATTTAAAAAAATAAATGAATAATACACATATTCATTTAAAGCGACACTACGTAACTTTTCCACCTTAATATCATATTTCCAGAGTCATTGTGATGGTACATCAACTTCCAACAGGTTTAATGACACCTCTGTCATGGTCTGAGGGAGTCTGTATCACCTTCACTGGCACTATGTAACTTTGAGGAGCATGGTAGGAACCCTGCCACACTAAAAAACTACAAATCGTTACGACTTTGACTGCTTTACGGCATACGTCACTTCCCCCTCCTTCCCGATTCGCAGTCGAGACGAAAATGGGCGGGGCATGGAGCTCAGAGCTCCGCAGAAGCTGTTGCTGTGTTGTGGCTGCAGCAGCTCCACACAACAGACGTGGGGAAAAGACCCTAATGGTTTAACTTTTCAACGGTTTCCTGCTCGGAGGCAGAACCCCGGAGGCCAAGTATCTGATATAACAAAGTAAAAGAGTGAAAGAGCCGTCGGCTCGCTTTGGATCGCGGCTGTAACGACCAAACACACAGTAAAGCATGATTTATGGTTCTGCGTTAAATCGACGCAGACCCACGGCATAGGGTACGTGGCGACGCGCAAAGTACGGTGCGTGTCGCCGCATACCCTACGCCGTAGGCTCTGCGTCGATTTAACGCAGAACCATAAACAGCCTTAAACCACAAACACTCACACAGACGGGCGTCGGATCAAAACACTGGTTTTATTCCACCACTCTCCAGCTAAACGCAGTTGCTGGCCAGCTCTCTGCGGAGCAATTAACCCCAATCTTCAGATAAAAAAACTAGTTTGTTGAGGAAAAAATATTAACTCTATTTGTAGCTGCAGAGGAAAAAAATAATCTCACGAGAAAAACAAAAATATTGCTCACGCTTCGGAGCCTCTTCCACATAATATAGCAGTCAAAAAAAAGAAAAGAGACGTAAGAGGGATACAAAACATGTAGTGTATGTTGTACTATTATACACATTTATTGAAACACATGGCTCTTAAGGGATTCAGGGATCTCTTAGGGATTTCATATGGATCCAGACCGTTAATAATCATTATTTTCTGCATATACCGCTCCCTGGCTTCCTTGTTTAAGGTATCCAAGTAAATTCCACTTCCTTTCCAGCAGTTTAACATCTTTTTTTTTGCGTTCTGTCTGTTCACTTGGTGAAACAGAAAAGCATCCCGTCTCCTCCATGGATCTATAATAATAACGTCTCCTCTCATCAAAACAAATGCAGCGACGGGACAGGAGTTTTCCGGCTGTACGCGCTAGTGCTCATGGGAAACGTAGTGTTCTTTCTGGTAAAACACTACCGATTTTGTCCACAAGATGCCGCCAAACTCAGAAAAGCTGAAAGTTACGTTGTGCTGCTTTAAAAGCCAATAGTGTTCTAGATTTTAAAGTCTTTATAAAATAGATATTTAAAAAAATTCCTTTCTTGTAAGAAAAAGGTGTTTTCTTCTGTTTTCGCTCGTGCAGAAATCTTTATACGAAAACGTTTGAATCTAAAATGCTGCTAACAGCCTCTGTTATGTTTCATCCTTAATGTTTTTGGTTCTCAGCATCTTTTAATAACTTAAATTAAAAAAAAGAAGCTCCACTGGGACAGAAGCAAGTTATTAAACGTCTCTGCTCTGTTTTCAACGAAATCTGTAGGAAAGAAAAACGGCATTTAAAAAAAAAATGCTGCCTGACACCAAAGCGGTGGAGACATCTGCCGGATGCTCTGTTCGTATCCTCTCTGCATCGTAACTCGGGTCTTTAGATGCATTTATTAATGAGTTTTGTTTATTGTTTTCCTACGGGACGACGCTCCTGGGGGCAAACCTCCCTCCTCAGACGGGACGTGAATAACCGAGAATCAAGAACGTTCAGAACATCTGGCAGGAGATCTCCCACCTTCATACGATCGGGGGGGGCTACGCCGGCTGTCGGTGGCAGAGGGGGATGTTGAGACACAAAGATGAAGAGGAGAGGGCATCCATGTGGAGTTTAAACTCTTTTTAACCTAAATGGTTCACGTCCCAACACGGTTGCAGACCGAAGGCTTTTGGTTGGTTTCAGAAACGTTACATTTCCAAAAGACAGATAAATTACAATTTATTTTTACAAGAAATGCCCTTATTAATCCTCAGAAACAAGGCCTGGAGCATGATGGGAAACGTGATGCGGTGCACGGAGGTTGGAGCTGCATGTGTGGAGGCATCACAGCGTCTCATTCATCTTCCCACTTCCTGCAGACTTCACAGGAGCACCCTGGGAGTTTCTCCCTCGCGGTTTACCTGCAGCTATTCTCCAACTTCACATGAACGAGGAAACGTGTGAAGACGTAAAAAAGGAAAGATGAAGAGCGGGGGTAAATCAATATGCAGCCTGTAAGTGGAGAGGTGAACTATTAGCGGAAGTCGCTGCTTTGTTAGCGCCGACAGTGACAGATAGCAGCTAGCAGCGGCTACGGCGGGACAAAGCCTCACTCACGGAACAATGGCTTTTTTTGGCAACGTGATTAACATCATGATTGATTAAATGACTTTTGCTCAGTGTTGGCAGATAAGCTGTGGGTTTTTGACTCCTGGAAGTTTGTAATTGCAGCGGTTTAAACGTAAACGCAGCAGCATCCGCGGCATCCAGGCGCCCTACTTTCAGGGACGGGTGACCTACATGTCGGCAGCAGGTCTGCAGAAGCAGCTAGTTAATCAGAGAAGCTGCCTGACAAGCTCCTCGCTGGCAAACACATGCATCTGCACAAAGTTTACGCCTCGGCACGAAAGTAGGGCAACTGAAAACACCTCGACACAGAACAGACACGGAGACTTCATGAATTACATGTGGAGGGAAAGGGCCTACACTCCCTGGCCAATGAGGGTCAGCGCCTGGATCTGAGGGAAAAACCTCCCATTAGTTATAATCAACCTGTGGTTCTTCTTCACTTTAATCTGGAGCACAAAGACTCCGAAGGAGTTACAGAAAAAGGTCATGTGGGTCCAGATTTACCCTGTTCAAGAGTGGTGCGTGCAGAAAAAACACCTATCATGCCCGGGGCCTTTATACCACGCAAACTTGAGGTGGGAAATATTATGATCTGGGTTTGTTGAAGGCTGAATTTCAGCAACGGCGTTCAGTTTTTTTGTTTGTTTTTATCCTGATGGCCACTTTCCAAGATGTCAGTGTCGGAATTCGTCAGGCTCAAACTGTGTGAGAAGAGAGAAAAATGAACGCAACTCTGGACAAGAGAGGAATAAATCTTGTAGTACTGCGTCATCTGAAGCAAACGTGCCAAAAAATGCTTCAACGAAATGTGAGTGCGTGACTTCCTCTTGGCCATGAAGTGTACATATATATATATATATATATATATATATATATATATATATATATATATATATATATATATATATATATATATAAAACATATGTTTAACTGCTCTCAGGGAACCGAGCAACTTACCTTCTACATCCTCAAAGGCCGCTGCGTTCCTGACACAACCTACAGCACCTCGGGGAGCTGATATAAGGCACAGCATCATCCATCACATCAGAGTTTCTAACCAACGCTCAGATGAGCAGGAAACACACTTAAAGTAACCCTTGAAAGTATGTTGTGTTGAAAAAGCTCACAAGACAGGGATTTTAGGGAAAAAAAATGAATAAATAAAAGTAAAATCAGAGGCAGAACTGCTGTGAATTCAGAAATAATCGTTGTAATAGGAACAAAAATAATTCATGTTTTAATGTCATAATATTAAATGTATTTTTATCCGTCGTTTTGAGTAGTTTTTAGTTAGTCCCGCCCTCTGACGATGACTCTGATGACCCTGACTGGTCGAGACTCCACCCACTCGCCCAAATATTGTCCCTCCTGAAAAATCGAAGTAAAGGTAAAATGAAAAGGATCTAAAATTGCTTTTAAACGTGAATGACATCACAGTGGCCACACCCACTTCATATGTGCAGTCTCTGCTCATGTGACACCATTGTTTGGAGACGGGGGCTGGTTTAGCACGAAGGTGGCGCTCTAAGTTTTTTCCATCCTTCGTCGCATCGATGAGTCTGTCTGTTCAGTCCGAACATGTCGACGCTTTTGCATCGTTACAGACTCCAGGACGTCGACCCCCTGGCCTGCACGAACCGAAGCTACGCTCAGATCAGTTACCGTCGTCAGGCCGTCTGAGCTTTTCCCCGGGTTCCCCCTCCTCCAACTGCCGTTAAACTCTCACGCCTTTGCAGTTTGCCACACCAAATGTTGCTGGATGCTGCAGATTCATGGTTCTACATGGCAGCTCCACTTATAACTCGCGTCGCTCTGTAATTACGCCGGCGAGCGCTGGCGGTGCCGGTTCCTTCCTGCAGAGCTGCAGCCTGCAGCGCAGACCCTCCTTTCATCTACTTCCTTCATGCAGAGGTGGCGACGGAGCAAATGAGGGATGTTTTATGCAAGTTGGAGCTGATCAATGTCGCGCAACAGGAGGTCTCACCAACCTTTGCAGCAATCTGTGTTTGTACCAGGCTTGAAAATGAGGAGGAAGTTGCAGTTGTGGGAAATACACAAAAAAAACATGATTACCGTATTTTCTGGACTATAAGCCGCTACTTTTTTCATAGGTTTTCAACCATGCGGCTAGGGCTGGGCGATTTTGGACAAAAATAAAATCCCTATTTTTTTCTCTAAAAAAACGATTTTTGATTTCGATTTCGATTTTTTTGGTAAAACTACAAAAGACAATGGAATAAATCGTTTCAAATATTTTTTCTTTATGTTTAAAGAAAAATAGCAAACTAATTTCCCTATTGGGAATGAAGTGCAACTGAAAGATACTGTAAATCCTCCTTGAGTTTAGTAAAGTGACAACATTTACAATTTTCTTGACCAAACAAAGATGACTAGACGAGCTCTGTCTGTAATGCAGCGAGCTGCAAAAAAGGAAAATCCATTTTCCGATTTTCCTTTTTTTAACATGGTCTTGATTAATAAATCCGATTTAGATTTAAAATCGATTAATCGCACAGCCCTACATGCGGCTTATACAAAGGTGCGGCTATTCTGTGGATTTTTCTTCCGCCGCTCTGGGCGCTCTAACTGGAATTAGAATCAAAACTAAGACTACTAATACTACTAAAACTAATAAATGCAAAGAAGAATACGTTACTTCTTCTTTAGCAGATAGAAGTAGAAGCAGATTTCAAACAGATAAATAGATAATTAAATACCGGTTATTTTCTCTTGGTTCTGTCCCGTTTTAATCAGCAAAGTTGCTGCCGTGTTAAAAGACACTGTTAGGAAAGGATCTATTTAGATACAAACATGTACATCATTTACAGTTCAAAATCCTTCTGTACATGTAGTAAACATCTGATCTAACATAAATATCTGCGGCTTGCATATCTTTTTTTTTTTAAATAGAGCGGATGCGGCTTGTTTGCAGATGCAGCTTGTACATCTTTTTTTAATTATTTTTTTAAAAATAGAGCGGATGCGGCTTATATGTAGGTGCGGCTTATAGTCCAGAAAATACATTTCAGGAGGGATGGACGTCCAGCTACAGCGGATCTGACGGCGTAGGGTTCCCAGCTATGGCACGTGTACGAGATCGATATAAACGTTTCTAAAATAAGCTGCATATAAATGGTGGATGTAGCCACCCTGGTTTTTCAGATTCAGATTCAGATTCAGACGACTTTATTGATTCCTTTGGGAGGTTCCCTCGGGGAAATTGACATAATGGTTATTTTATCGTTGAGCTGTTGTTTCGATGGTTTGAGACTGAGCTTTACGATTGACTCTTTCAGGTCAGCCGCGTCATCAATTCATGAACTAGCTGCCATTGATGGAAGTTTGAAAAACGTCTCAACCTCTTTTACCATCTAGAAAATACTCAGGATGCTCCATGTGGTCATTTGAGGAACTGCAGCTTTTAGCAATTCAACTCAGGCCGCTCGTCGCCGACTCTGTTTAAATTTGGCCTAAGTGGTCTTATTTATCCGGTTATTGAGCTCGTGGTGAATATCGTGACCTGATCTGTTAAACGGCACGAAGATGACGCCGAACAGTTTAATCTTGCTGTGTTTTGATTGTTTGTTCATGTCTTTAATTCACAGCTACTCTGATTAGTCTGAATACTCTGCTGCTGACGTCAGAACATGGTGATACTCTGATTCACCACCTGACGGTGGAATATCCCGTTGAGATTATAGCTGTTCCCAGCAGTTCACCCTCCAAGGTCCAGTCGGCACAAAACTGTGTAAAAACTCCCTTTTCCATACAGTCGGAGCACAAAGTGTAAACATCTCAGTGTCCAGGTTTAGTTGTGGCTATAGTTTGTCCTAAGATGACTAACTAACACACCATAAAATTGCATTTTGAAATAGGAAATTGATCCATGTTTTAATATTAATACATTTTAACTGCCCGGAAGACCCATTTATTTTTATTTGTGCACAAAATATGTCGTGATCTTCTCACTGGAAGCCGGAGGAACTTCTTTAGTGGCGTATGGATAAAGGTATGTGGAAGGAGAGTGACAAGTGGTTGACTGAACCATGCTGTGAACTGTGACTCCATTTCCCAGGGGGCTTTGCAGCAACAGCTCAAAAAAAGCGACTAGCCTTTTAGCCGATGGCATGGAGGAGGCTGAGACGGTTCGGCCAGAGGTCACGGGAGCTGACAGGCTGGTTGGTGGAATCATGGTGGATGCGGGGGTGCAGGTGTTTGTTGATCAGATGACTCTGGTGCACAGGAGGATTGTGGGTAGATGGACATGTCAGAGAGCTGAAGCCCGCCCCTTCTTGATTGTGATGCCTGCCGTAGGGAGGAACGGTGATGTGTGGAAGTGGATCAGACCCTGATTGTCCTTCACTCCCTTCCCTCTCTAGCATGCAAGCCCTGGGATCAGCTACGATTAGCGGGGCGCCACGTTGGATCAACTTACCTCAGACCAGCGCGCCTAAACCCGAGCTCTCAACACTTCCACCCATGTGCGGGCTTTACTCCTTAAGACTAAAGATGTTAATTTGCTTCAATGGTTTATTTTACCCATAACCATGTACAAATAAACAAAACCTTTACAGCTTTGTATGGTCACACATTTAGCATTCATTGGTCCATAAGCACTCCTCACTGCGACATGAAAACACTGTGATTGGACGCCGACTGGCTTCTAGCAGCGGCGTCGCAACGTTGCACCGACGTCACAAATGTACCATCCATTCTAACAGTTTCATTGCAAATAAAAATAGTCACATGCAACGATTGAAAAAAATTACATTACCTCATGTCACATAGAAAGTAAGCGAAAAAGTCCCATCATTTAGAAATGAGTACTCTTTAGAGTTTTGTCTCTTTTTTCTCTTCTTTTTTTTTTTTTTTTTTTTTAAAGTCCTAGACATTCTTTCAACAGCGTTGTTGGTCTCATTTGGGTTGTAAACATTAGTTACAGCGCCGGGCTTCACTCAGCCGGCCGTGTAGCGTCTCTTAAGAGAATTGGTCAATCAATGCTGTCAATCAACTGATTGAGATGAATTGGTCAGTAATCAATCAATCAAAGAATACAAAGAATTTCTCGTATAGGAGGATAAGATCGTCTTTGGGCTCAGTTAGGAGCAACAGGACACCAGTGAGAGACTGGAGAACAGACTAAACAGTAGATCTATATAAGACACCCTGAGAATCACAACTACTCCTCTTTCATCTATCGTTCCTTCTTCCTATCCTTTCTCCTCCTCTATCTCTCCGTCTAGGAGCGATCATAGTCTGGTGGGCGTGGCCTCGTCAGTTGAGGAAGGTGATGACTAGTTGGTTGGTTTGTTGTGGCGGAGGACAGTTGCCGTGCAACTGGCTCCTCCGTGGTTGGCATGGAAACAGGTTAAGGTGGAATCTGACCTGATAAAAGGTAGTATGCAGCACGTACAGTAGTATGGACAGTTTAATGTAGTATGCAGCTCTGGGGAGAAGAAAAAAGAAACCCTGACTTTAAAATGTTTTGAAGTGAATAAAGTTACACAGTCAAATGCGACTCGTGGAAGTTAAAGGGTCAGTTCATCCAAACTCGACTCTCGTTCTGTGTAGAGATACACACATGGTGCGGTTTGACACGTCTGTCTCGTGGATCTCTGTCGCCATACCCCCAGAAATTAATTTATATTTTTGTTGCACAACAACTACATCGTCTTTCGAGAGAAAAAAAATTGTCCCAATAAAACTGTTCTCGACAACAGGGACACATTCTCCTTTACTGAAAGGTTCCTTTTGATTGGTTTTAAATGTCATTTTTCGGTGATGTGAGCACCACCCACAAACTAAACTCCGTTTATCTCCATGGTTTTGGGACAGAAATCACAGGGACAGAAATGTTGAAAAATCTGGTCAAACAGAAGCTCGATTTTGGGTCAACTGACTCTTTACGGAGGAAATTATTTGAGGTACTCCTGTCCTAATTTAAGGAGGGTTTTTTCTTTGAATTGTAAACTATAAATAATCTAACAGATAGATAAAAAAACAACAAGCAGAAACACCTCTACATGCGTGTTTATCCCCAGATCTGTCAGTATGTAACAGTAGATTGTGACAGTAGTATGTTATCGATGGAGAACATCACATGGGGCTGACGTGGTGTGCAGCAAAGGATGGCGCAGGGGGGAGGCGGCAGTGGTGGACAGTGATTGGTTGATTTGATTGGTCAGGTGACTGAAGGGGTTATGGACAGTCGAGTTGAGTCAGATCACATGATGAGGGTTTGCAGCTATAACGTCAGGAGGTTCCATCAGGAAGTATGGAAGCCTGACAGGTTTTAGCTTTTGGTGGACACTGGACAGAACGCCCACCCCCCCCCTCACAGACCCAGCAACACACACACACACACACACACACACACACACACACACACACGCACTGCAACACACATGCACCCACACACACACACACACACACACACACAGCACTTTTGCATAGACACCACTTGCACGCTCACGTCCACTCCTGACGAACACGCATGCAGGCAACACGCACCGCGTCCCACCCCAGACTTGTGATGTGTTACTGTGATGATGCAGAGTGTGGTGGAAGGTGAAGAATAAGACAACGGAAGACAGGTGATGCTAAAATGAACATTTATAATGACTGCTGTTGCTGTCGCAAAATAAGAATCCTTAAAAAAAGACCTCATATATATTAGCACTAGATTGCCCACTTCACTGGTAATCCACAAGTCAAGAAACACAACTCACTAGGTTTTTTTTTTCTCTTTACAAACACAATGCTACAATTACATTAAATATTCAATAATCTTTAAGTCAGTTAATGAATGTTGTTAAAAGCAACCACTAAAATACTAAAAAATAAAAACAAAACAATAATAATATTAATTCACCTTTTTCCAGTCGTTCCCTTTTTCTTGTTGCGTTGTTATTTATTAATAGTATAATAATAATAGTCTGAGAAATAAATAACTCATGTGGTGTTCTCAGGGCAATGGGGCAGGCAGCATAAATCAAGAGTGGAGCTGAGAGCAATGCGATGAAATGGAAGGGGGGGGGGGGTCTTATCTCACACAGCCACTGTAATACTTTCAGGATGTCTCGAAATGTGGGAGATATGAAACCGGTTTGGTTCTGCCGGCGGCGAGAGAAGTGGCTGAGCTGCTCCCACAGGGGCGAACCGTCTCTAATCTATCACTCTATGCTCTGTAAACTAGGACTGTATTGCACAAAAGGTGCAGCTCAGCCTGCACGTGGAGGAGCTGAGCCGTTTCCACGACGATATGTCTCTAACATGACCAAGCTTTTTTTTTTTTTTGTCTTTTTTTTTTTAAATCTGTATTTATTTTTTTTTCAATATACCTAACGCATTGATGATAAAATATCCTAACGCCACTACAACTCACTGGTAGAAAAAACACTGACGAATGCACGTGGAGAAGCGTACGCTGAGGGAGCGCTTCTCTTCTCAAAGTTAGTAATCGATGAGCACAGTTATCTAAAGAGTCTTGAGAGCCAACATGGAAGCTAAACAGCGAATACAAGTAGGTAAATCAACACTATAACAACAGCACGGGGTCACACAGCAGAACGAGCACGGCCCTTTATACAGGCAGACCTAACTAGCAGATACAGGAGATGAAGAGTAATGATCCACCTCTCCGTCCACCGCTGTCTCTTTATGCTGCCGGCCCCCTTCTGCTTAACACTCCTCTCTTTACAGCTCGGCAAAACTCTGACAAAAATATTTACAATGAGAGAGAAAGAAATTAAATTGTGGAGAAACAGTTGTTTTTAGTGTTTTATCCTTTTTTTTTTCCTTGTTTGTCTGCATTTCTTTTTTTTTTTAAATATTTTTCTTACTTTTTTTGTTGTTGTTGTTTTGTTCTTTTTTTTTTATTTATTTGACTTATATCTCAGAGAACCGTCCCCCGGTGAGGAGCAACAAACAAAGAAAGAGAAAAAAAACAACCCAAAGAAATAAACCAAAATAAAAGATCCAATCATATCAGCTAGCATTGCACAGTCTCAGAGAGGTTTTTTGGGGGGATGGAATGAAGAGTTATCGTCCAAACAGTTGGATGAACACAGAAGGGGGTGGGGGTTGGAGGAGGAGGAGGAGGAGGAAGGTCAATAAAGTTCATGGTGGGGAGGTGAAAGTTCAAAAAAGTTCAAGAAGACAGAGGATGGCTGCGCAGCTGACGGTGCGTAAACACTCCCCACGCCCCTGCACGGGAGGGTGGGAGGGAGGGAGGGGGGGGCGGTGCATGTGTCGGCGTGCGTGGTTTGGATGTTAAACGACAACAACAGAAAAAAAAAACAAAAAAAAAACAAAAAAAAAAACAAGATCGTCATTAGAAAAATGGAGTTTTTGAATCTTTCCCATTGAGAAAAATCAGATGGAGCGAGAGTGAGAGAAGGAGCTGGGGTTACAGAGAGAGAGAGGTGGAGAGAGGGGGGGGGGCGGGGGCAGGTGAAGAGAGTGAAAGGTGCCCCCAACACTATGGCACACATCAATGAAGTCCCACAGGCTGAAGAGATGACAGAGTTAGGAAGAAGCAGCTGCATGAGCGGCGGGCGGGCGGGCGGGCGGGCGGGAGGCGGGCGGGCTGTTTTAGGCTGTTTTAGAGGCAGGCAGAGGGCCGGCAGCCAGCCGGCCTGCAGAGGGTTAATCCTGGTCTGTGGGAGGTGGTGAGGAGGAGAGGAGGAGGAGGAGAGGAGGAGGAGGAGGAGGTGGTGGTGGGGGGGCAAGTTCAGTTGAGGCGTCATGAGCGACATCATGTTATGAGGGCGGAGCATGCTGGCTTCATGGGTGCTTCCAGGATGGATGTCCGACACACAAGAACAACTCAAAGAAACGCTTGGAATGGCTGTTGTTGTTGCTGTTGTTGCTGCTGCTGCTGTTGTTGTTGTTGTTTTCCCCCTCTGTTCTATTTTGGCACTCGAGAGAAGAGACTCGTGGGAGGCGGAGGACGAGAAAAGTGTGTGTATGTTTAGGCGAGGAGGAGGAGGAGGAGGAGAAGGAGGAAGAAGAGGAGGAGGAGTGGGCAGTGAAAGTGCAAACAAGAGGGCGTGTTGGAGTGTGTGTGTGTGCGTGCATGTGTGTGTGCGTGCATGTGTGTGTGTGAGGGGGGGGGGGGGGTAAACAGGTTACACACAGAAATGGCATCTTGTTAAACGGGCCTGGGTTAGAGCATACAGTACACACCGGAAACCAGAGCCAGAGGAAGGAACAGAGAAACAGTGATATGACAAATGCAGTCTGCAGTTTGCTGGTGCTTCGACGGGGGTGGGGGGGCCCCGCGGGGGGGTGGGGGTGTGTGGGGGGGTGGGGGCCCCACACGGTGCCGGAGGGGGTGAGGGTGGAGGTACAGGTGGACCAGGAGGAGCCACCGTGAGGTCACCTGGCGAGCAGGTCGGGGGGGCGGGGCTACGTTTAACATTCCTCCGTACATCACAGGAAAAAGAAAATCAGAAAATGAAACAAGAGAGTGGCCGGGCTACGCTGCGACAGAGAACCCACGAGCACGGAGCGGGGCGGGAGCAGACAGACAGGGATGGAGAAGAGCATGCACGTCTGCTCCCACGGTGACCCCCGCCCTGCCCCGGCCCGGCTCGCCCCGCAACAACAGAAACTCTGATCCGCTCTCGTTCATTTGGCCCATTTTTTAGTTTCTGTCAGGATGCTAAATAACCTTCGTGCACGAGAGAAACTAAATAAAAGGACAGTTTGGACGCTGAAGCCAATAAATCATCGAGTGGGGGTTGGGGGTCAGAATCTGAAGCGATGAAACACCCGGGCGGTGCCGGGCGGCGGACGGCGTGGCTCCTCCCCCCGGGATCGGACCCTCGGACGCAGATTAAGGGAGTGAAAACACAATCTGTCCCAGAGTCTGCAGCGAGGCGCCCGAGGGAGGCCGGCGACGCCGCGCACACACCCGTGTGTGTGTGTGTGTGTGTGTGTAAGTGAGTGAGTGAGTGTGAGATCACTCTCTCCCTTTTCCAAATCTTATTTCCCGAGCTGCTGGAACGCAGTGGGCGGGGCCTGAGATGCTCCATGTCATACATGAGGTCATTAAGGTGCATATCAATGACGAGCCAGAGCTCAGAGCGTTGGGGGGTCAGGGGGGGCGGGGATGGGGGTCGGGGGTCGGGGGGGCAGAAGACATAGTTATACTGAGAGCTCCACACATGTGTCGGGGGTTAGTAATGTTAGAGTACAAAAACACAGAGAAACACGTGTCGGCCTCGCCGGCACGCCACAGCTCGGAGAGTGATATGCAGACGTATGGAGAGGTGAGTACATTCATGGGCGAGATCAGTCTCTACTTTTTTTTGTTTTTGTTTTTTTTTGTGTATCCAGTAGCAACGGAAACATTATTAGTCCAAGCTCGCTCAACGTGTAGCAAAATAGTTTGTTCAAGAGTTTTGTTCGGTTAGTCAAATGAAGCACAAAACACTTATTCTGTGGTAACAACAAACATGTAGTGCACCATGGAGGAACAACCAACACTTGAACGCGTAGAAAATATCAAAATGCTCTACCCTTCATCGGCATGCAAAGACTTGTTTCTGAAAAACCACCGACCGCCTAATTTATTTTTTTTTGTTCACTTATTTTCAGTTTCTTTTATTTTTTCCCTTTTTTATTTTTATTTTTAAAGTTTTTTTGTGTGTGACCACGCTTCACTTTGATATCATGCAATATAGACGTGCAAAAAAGATAACATCTATTTCCACAAAATACATTTTGAACTATAAAAGGCTTGTATTTAAGAATGCTATCTAGTCACATTTTGTTTAGCATTAGTAACCTATCGCTGTATTGATTAGTCTAGCCCCAGAGTCGTAGTGCTGTTGCATTCTGGGAGGTGCGGCACCCAGACGACTGGCGAACATTTAGCTAACAGAGACAGAGAGGGTTCAACGCGTTGTCTTCACCGAGGTGCTTCGTCCGTCAGCCAACTTTGTTCGTAGAAATGTTTGCCAGAACTTCGCGCCTCCACAAATATGGTTCGTTTGGCACTTTTCACATTTACGTCATACAAAAGTAGGTCTTCTCTTACCTAATGTGGTTTAAATGAGCACACTTACAGTTTAACTCTGACTTATTTTGGCACAGGTTTCACTCATTTCTGTTAGAATGACACTATTCTTAACTTATCTTCAGCTTATAACAGTATTATTACACTGCCACTTGAAACTAGCAATCTCCAGCTAAAGGACAGATTTCGATATGTTTTAACCTTGTTATTTTAGTACACCAGTTCTTATTAAATAGCAGCATTTTCCACAAATTAAATAAAATGTTTTGAACCTATCCAACGTCTACAGGCAAATCCAGAAGCTCCTACGACAGATAAGAGGATAAGAGACAGGACAACACAACGAGTTACTACATGTATTGCTTCCAGTACTTGTCACATTTTGTCTCGACTGCCTAATATTACGATAAATAAAGTGAATGACGGCCGTGTAAACGATGAACTTAGATTTTAATTGAGATGAGAAAGAAGTCCGTCCCGCATTCATTAAGTCGCCCGGCGTCTCTACTGGGAATCTGACGCGTCTCCGCCCCTTTAAATGTGCTGTACTGTGTTGTATGCACGGCTCTGATATCTGCAAAGCAGCATTTCCTCGGACAGAGAACTGTCATTAGAAATAATCTAATTAACGTTGTAGATAATTCATTTTAATTCTTCATAGCCACTCTATGTAGTAATACCCCTCCTGACCACATGGGGGCGTGCTGTGCTGACAAATGAGCCACTGATAATAAACTTTGTCCCAATAGCGGTGCACTTTGTTGATCGTACACTGGGGTTGACACGTGATATGCTGCCCCCACGTGGCCAGAAGTGGCATTGCTACGTAGAGTGACTTTAGTTTATCTAATTTATCAAAAAAAAACAACAAATATCTTGGCTTTGCCCCCGCCTGCCGACTCGGCGCTCTGCTGGGCACAAAGGTAGCTGCTAAAGTGACGACTGCTATCCGACACCGAAGACTGCAACACAGCTGTCACTCAAAACGACAAAAGAAAAAACCCAAAACAAAACTAATTATACATCAATTTGTGGCTTTAAATCGAAAAAAATCCACACCCGTACAGTTACCATGGAAACTATCGCTATGGAAACCAGAGCTATTGTTTTTTTCCACGGGTGTAAATATGTTTACTTCTGCTGTATAAACTGGACGTTAGCGCATAGCTCGCTGGCCTGAGTCCAAAACACAAACCTATTCCGGTTACAGTGATATACGAAATGCTTAAAAGCAGCAAATCATCTAATTTGGACTTATTTGAACTTAATAAAGGATAAATTGTCCACAGACTGCATACAGCACAGTACCGGTGTCTTCCTCCTCAGCTGTTCTGGTGACACTAGTCAGAATTCTCCCTTATGATATGTGTATGTTTGTGCAGCTACATGCTCCAAATGAACGTTTTTGTCTCCCGTTTGTCTCGTGGATCCAGACGGCGGGCGAGAGCTTCTCTGAGCTAAGACTTCCTCTGCAGGTGAGGTTTAGTTTCTTGTTTCCTCGGATGGCGGTCGTCTCCGAGGAGAGACTGGATCCGCGGCGTTTGCTGGGGCAAGCAGCAGACATGCATCGATCGTAACACCAGACATAGTCACCCATGGAGCGATGTGGTAGGAGGAGGAGGGCGGGGGGTGTGGGGGTGGGGGGGTGTCAGGATGGGGGTGCACTGGAAAACTGAGGACGAGTGGCGGGTGAGGAGAGTGTGGATGGTGTTAGATGGGAGTAAAGAAGCCTCCTTACCAAGCTGCGGAGATAAACCCTCACTGGCGCTCCAACAGAGAGTGACACATTCGGCGGCACAGAGGAGGATTATGGGTCGGATTGGTCTCACCAGAACCAAATGGCCTGCTTCTTTTAGCTTTTTTTTGTTTTTCCTTTCATATCTGGAGGGAGGGGGGCGACTCCCTCTCATCACAAGGCTATTTAGGTCAACAGATCAAATGCAAGCCCCCCCCCCTCCCTCCCTCCCTCCTCGGTTTTTAGCATTTTACATTCTGTCTGAAGCCTCGTCGGAGCTGAACATCCGTCCAGGGACGTGCAGAACACCCTCGTTATCAAAGAAAAACACAGCTGCTTTAGAGGACTGAATTTAGAAATGTCTTCCAGTCTCTTTAAGCTGCTACTGGACACCTAACCCCCCCCGCTCCACCCCCCCCCCAAAAGATAAGGTAAAGCAGAATCTGATAAATCTCAACTTCAATTGATTGATCCTCTTCATCGACCTAGTCTCTTCCTCCTCCTTCAGTATTCAGATATGACGTGCTGTCTGGTGAAGTTCTTCATATGCATTTCCACATATATTTCATATATGTTTTCTTTTTTTTCCTTTTTTTTTTTGTTTTCCCTGCCATACAGAACCCATCCAGTCAGGATCTAGCGCACGCTCCCCCGACCTCGCGGGTCAGGAGAACAGCTCTCTGGCTTCACAGTGCATTAAGACAAAAAAAAAATCAAAAATAAAAAAATTCAGTGTACTCCGATTTGTTAAAAAACAAACAAAACACAAAAGACAAAAAAAAAGAAAAAAAAGAATCAACAACAAAAATAATCAACAGCATCTTCAGCAGCCTTGTGGGTCTACAGTGGGCGGTAAACCTGTTGCCGGGGGCGACCTGCAGCCTCCCGTCTGCAGAAGTGAGCTCTGTCGCCGGGCCGCTCGTCTACCCGACCGGGCCTGCAGACTCGGACCCGGGTCAGTGATTCCTTTTACTCATGTTTGCATTTCAGTAGTATGTTAGTGTTAGGTGCTCCGTGACCCGTTAGGGGTTCAGACCGCCGGCCGAGCAGCGCCGGGTTCTAGCTGCGAGTTTTTACGAGCCGTTTGAGCCGTGGTTTTTCGGTTCCTAGAGCCACGACCGGGTCTTTAAAGTGAATTCAGCTGCTCTGCAGTCTGCGGCATGAGCGTTTGGGAGGCGTTTTCTGGCGGTTCTGGACGTGTCGATTGCCGTCCATCGCCGACGACGACGCGACCTATTCCCTTCTCTAGCACCAGAGATGGCGTGGTAGTTTTGGGCCTCGGCGTGTGCATGTGCGCTCTCTCTCTGACCGGATACGTGAGGTCATCCTCCGCTGCGATGATACCGACGCCTGGGGCGGACTTAAATAAGACATATATTACACTATGTGACATTACTATTCATCTTCAGTCCACTGACATTAAAACAAAAAAAGATTTAAATCAAAAAATAGTCTCATTTACATTCATGTCAACCTGAATTCAACGATAAGAAACGAAACATCCGAGCTTCATGTGGGTGATCTCGTTAATAAATAGTGACGATGGAGATGATTCCTACGGTAATAATCATTAATAGGTTTATTATAAGAGACGGCAAAGACGCGACGCTCTGTCTCCACCACTAGAGCCGGGGGGGGCCCGGGGGGGGCTCTAGGTGCCGCTGCCCCCTGCAGGGCCGCGCTGCTTGTGGGCATCACAGGCGTGTGTGTGTGTGTGTGCATGTGTGTGTGTGCAATAACGAAGAAATGCCCCACTGATTCTCACTACCCCCCTGGAGTTCCCCCCCACCCCTCGGCCGCCCCCCCGAGAGAGACGGGGGGCGAGGAGGAGGGAGGGGGGCGAGGACATTTCTTCTCTCACACAACGACGTCTTGCTTATTATAAAACCTTGTTTTTTAGTGGTGGGGGGGGCAAGTAAGGTGGGGGGGCGAGTCGTGAGAGGGGGCTTTTGAGGGAGGTGGTGGTGGTTGGGGTGGGGGGGGTAAGGGGGGGGCGGGGCAATGGGGCAAATCTCCTAGACGATAAACGGGTGGGTGTGGGCTGCTGGGGGGGGCGGGTGGGGGTGGTCTCAGGTCGGGGGGGCGGAGGGTCGTACCCTGTAAACACCAACCCTCCCCCCCTCCATGCCGACCCCCCCCATCTACATGGCGTTTAGCTCTGTCCACACGATACACAAACAGCTTAATTTACTAAACAAAACAAAACAAAAAAACAAGAAAAACAAAAACAATAAAAAATCCCAAAAGACGTTAAGTAATAAAACCGTATTTACATTTTACACATTTTTTTCTTGGTTTTTCAGCGTGATAACTCGCTCCTCTCCCTCCTCTTCGTCTTCGTCCCGCTTTGCGTCAAAAACCTTTTTAATACAGAATACTGAAAACACGGCGAGGAAAACGCTTCCTTCCAACGTTCCCGCTCTCCTCTCCTTCTTTCCGTTCTCTCGCTTTTCTCTCTTTAACACTCCTCCCCCAAGCCCCCACTCTTTTTTTTTTATTCCTCTTTTCCTCCTGGCTTGTGATTGGCCTGGCGGGGCTAGCCCACCTTCTGCGGGTTGGTGGCGCGCACCCCCTGCTCGTAGGTGATCCGCTGGCTGATCAGGTACTGCGCGGCCTGCGTGGCGGCCTGCGACCCCGTGATGGTCACCTTCCTGTTCCGGGTTCCCGGGATGAACTCGCCCTTCTTGGAGATCTGGATCCTGGCGCCGGTCAGCTCCTGGTACTCCACTAGCGTCTTGCCGCCCTTGCCCAGGATGGCCCCCACCAGGTTCTCCGGGACGGCGATCTCCACCACCTCCTTCGCTCCCTCCGCCAGCTTCTCCGTGGCCAGCAGGGACGACGCCACCAGTGGCGAGGCGGCGCTCAGGTAGCCGTTGGTGGCGCCCGTGGCGGCGGCCAGGGACCCCAGAGAGAAGCCCCCGAGCCCGGCGGCGGGGTGCCCCGCGCTGGTGGAGGCGTCGCTGGCGTAGGAGGCCAGCAGGTTGGCGGCGGCCGCGGCCGCCGGGTTGGCGTTGGCGGCGACGGCGGCCAGCACCCCCGAGGCGGCGGCCGGGTTGAGCCCCAGCCCCAGGGAGTTGGTGTTGTAGCCGTAGCTGGCCAGGGTGTTGAGGGCGGAGGTGATGGCCAGCAGGTCGTTGCCGGAGAGGCTGGACATGGTGGTGGGGAAGGCGCCGACCCCCGCCAGGCCGGCCTGGCCCAGCAGCGAGGAGGCGGTGGCGGCCGCGGCGGCGGCCGCCGCCGGCATCACCTCGGTGGAGTTGGCGTACGGGGAGCCGGTGGGGTTGGAGTTGGCGACGGGTCCCGTGATGTTGGAGTAGGAGATGTTGAGGCAGGAGGAGCTCTGCGGGTCCTCCTGGATCTTCTGGACGATGATCTCCACGGCTTTCCGGTTCTGCTCGGGCTCGCCGCTGATGGTGACCACGCGCTCCTGCAGGTTGATGCCCTCGGGCTTCTGGGAGAGCTGCACCCAGGCCCCGGACTGCTCCATCACCGCCTTCACCGTGGCCCCGCCCTTGCCGATGATGAGCCCCGCCGTGCTGTTGGGGACGATCAGCTTGGCCTGGTGGGAGAGGGGCAGAGCAGAGCAGCGGTTACAACTCTGAAGCCTCACGGCAACAAAGAGATACGAGACGTGACGACAGACGTCTTCAATCATTCACTGAAATGAAAATTACAGTCAGGAAGGAGATGAGACGAGAAAACAAAGCTGCAATTAAAAAGACTTTCAACCTTCTGAAGATACGATGAAATGTAGGACAGTCATGTGATGTGAAGAGTGTTTTGTGTTGCAAGGACTGCGTTCAGAGGTGTCCTTGAGAAGGAAACGAGAGAAAAAAGAGCAGAACAAGAAACCGCACTGTGGGCGAGAGAACCCTGCCCGAATTGAACATTTTTTAATTTCACGTGCCGCGCTGTGACAAAATCTCGGCATGTCCAATAGGAGAGAAGGGAGAAGAGAGAAAGTTGTGTCAATGTGCCGGGGTCGCACATACACATGAATGGAGTTCTGCTATCAGGCACCATTACTATGGAACCAACTTCCAATCTGGGTTAAGGAGGCTGACACCACCTCCACCTTTAAAACTAAACTTAAAACCTTTATGTTTAGTAAAGCCTATAGTTAGTGTTTAGTAAACCTCTAGCTGGTGTTGGTAAATCTCCAGGTAGTGTAAAACTCTAGTGTGTTAGAGTCGCTCCTGTAGTTTCTTGTGCTGGCCTTTTCTTCTCTTTTTTCTCTTTTGTTCATGGTGCAGCATCCTCTGCCGGTGGCGAAGAGCATCTCTGAATGCAAAACACCGGATCCTGCAGTGTGGGAGTGAGAGGGGCAGGGTAACGGCCCCTTTTGGGCGGGGGAGAAGGTTTGTCCCTCAAGACTCCTCTCCCTGGCCGTGCCCCTTTTCAACCTTTCCCCGACCCTGAACCTAACCTGGGACTTGCTGATTGGGCCGGAGCTTCGGGAGCTGCGTGCTGGCCTGCGGTCCCCACCCCTGGTCATCCCGTTGCTGCTTCCACCTGCCTGCTGTGCTTTTGACGTCCCTAACCCACCAGTCTGGCCCTCGGCAGGAGGGTCCCCCCTTATGATCCTTGCCACTGTTTGGCTTAAGGTTTTTCTCCCAATAGAAGAGTTTTTACCTGCCATTGTTTATGTAATAACTTGCTCGGGGGTTCATGTTCTGGGTATGGGTCTCTGGAAAGCGTCTAGAGACAACCTTTGTTGTATTAGACGCTATATAAATAAAATTGAATTGAAAATGGAATTGAATGGAGTTGTCGGTGTCGGTTGCTGTGTCGATTATGTTCTCACTACAAATAAAAAAAACTAACCGCTCCAGGTCTGGAATGGAAGTGAGCCGAGATCACCTCTCCTAGGAGATCTCGGCTCGCTTGTTTTGTGCCGCATCCGAGCGTGATTGCTGTGTTCATATATATCAAATGAATCGATCTTTAGGGGGAAACGCTCCCTGTTCCGGAACAACTGCTCCAAACGGGACAGGTGTGAAAACACCCTAAAACTAATAACAACTAAAATAATAGCTTGACCCAAAGACTAGACTAAAACTAAAATTGAAACAGGCTGACAGAAACAACACTACATCCACGTTTGTCCGGCCGACTCACACCGAGCAGATAATGAGCGAAGTAGAAGTGTTTTACTTTCTTTAGTTTTTTTTTTGAGGGGGGGGGGGGTAAAAGGAGAGAAAGAAATGAGATGGTGAGACGGTGAGAGAGGATCCAGCACAAAGAGGCAGCAAGAGGTAAACAGAGTGGGAGGAAAAGATGGATGAGAACGAGAGGAGAGGGAGGATTTCTAAAGAGCCTGCGTGGAAAAAAAAAAATTACATCGACTCTCAAGGGGTCAGCGTTGCCATGGAAACACAGCTCCGGCATTCAAAGGGTAGTGAAAAGGAGCGAGGCGATGACAAACACACACACACTTCTCATGCCTCATGTCAGAAAACACTGCAGTATGTTTCATTTCTCATAAAACAATGCGTTGCTATGGAAATGTGGGTCGGACAGACGGACCGGACCTAATAAAACACCTATTTATGTTTTATTATTTCATATCTAATGACGACTTATGCAACTGATTCTTGTGCAAAATGTCAGAAAACATTAAATCATTCGAGTTTTCAGGTAATAAAGATAAAAAAGGGCAGAACATTTGGGGTTATCATTGCAGGTCAACATTGTTCATGAACGGTTACTCCTCTTCACTTTTCTAAAGATTTTTTGCAGAATTTTGCACAAATCAAACACAAGTGTGAGTCTCGGGTCTCGGTCCTGATGACTTCTATTCCAGGATCCAGCTTTCTATGTTTACTTGCGAGACGACTGCGAGACATCTGGCGTGAATTATTAATGCAGAGGCTCTTTCAGGCCGAACCCGACGGCTGCTCGGAAACCCGTGGGTTCGGCGGTTTGTTGTGACCGAGCACGCTGTATCGCTGAGTTAAACCCAGACCTGAGACCTGCATGCTGTCGGGGGGTCCAGGTTCTGAGACCTGCATGCTGTCGGGGGGTCCAGGTTCTGAGACCTGCGTGCTGTCGGGGGGTCCAGGTTTCTGAGACCTGCATGCTGTCGGGGGGTCCAGGTTCCGGTTCCTGCTCCTTGTCGGCCATCACTGCCGGAAAGATTTGCTCCCCCTCCCGTAAACTGCAGGTCTCTGCAAACGCAGATCCGGCGGCTGAACCGACCTCGAGCCTCCCTGACGTCGGCGGAGCGTGACGCACCGCCGACCGGACCGGACCAGGTGGAAACGCGTGAGCGTGTTTCTCTCCTCATCTGTACCAACATCTGCAGCACAATTGTTGCTGTCGGCCTGAGTGACGCAAACCAGGAGGGAGGAGGAGGAGGGAGAGCAGATCTGGCCTTGATGAGGAACTACGGACTCGGAAATGAAAGCATCATCACTTTCTTTTCATTCCTTTGTTCCAGAGTGAAATGAAAAGAAAGGAAATAAAAGAGGTACTCAAAGATGATGCAGAAGCCCGCCCGGCTCGTTTCTTAGTTAGCACCATCCTCATTTGTAGGCCGACTCTCTCCATTCAGACGTTTTCTACCTCTCCGCATCGCATCACTCGCTCTCTGCACTGCAGCTTTCTGGGCTCTATCCGCTCAGAAACAGAGACGTGTTGGAGGCGTGCGGCGGGGAACTGATAACAGAAACAAATCCAAGCCTGCCGACGTATCGTATTCACTTTACTACGCCTGGCTTTGTCGTCCTGGGCTTATCCCCCCCCGAAGGTGTTTGTTTGCGGGGCCCGTCTGTGGGATTAGCCACTTCTGATTATTGTTTCGTTTGTTTGTTCATCTTTTTTCTGAAAACGTGAGCCTGGCGGTCGGTTTGTGTCGACGAGTGAAGCTCCTTCAGACACTGGAGGTTCAGCGGCCGGGGGCCCGAGAGGCTCCTCTTTAGTGGCTGGGTATCGATTCAAATGTCAAGAATCAATTCGATTCCGATTCTTAAGATTCAGAATCGATTATCAAGATTTGATTCGATTCGATCCGATTCGATATTGATTTGGCTTAGTGTTATTTAAAATGTTTTTGAGCTGTTGCCTGAATTATATGACTGTAAAATAATTAGTAAAATAATAATTTCACAATAATTATTGTGAAATAACTAAGAAATAAATAACTCAAACAGGCCTTTCAATATCAATTTAAAGTGCAAAAAAAGAAAGAAATTGCAACAGTTCATGCAGTAAACAAATCATTTTAGCTTATCTAATTTATTCTGTCACCACGCACACATATTGCCATGAAGCACCTGGCATTTTTCAGAAGTGTCATGACAAACTGTGTGTCCGACTACTGGGATTAAAGTTCACCTGGCGAAAATGTAATGATGAGGAAAAAAATAAAAAAATCAAAAAAAAATCGATCTTTAGACATAAGAATCGATTTTTAGGAATTAATATGAGAATTGATTTAGAATCGGAAAATCGATTTTTTTCAACACAGGCCTACTCCTCTTCACGTTAAAAAGCAGCAACGCTGCTCCAACTGTTCATCCAAAATCAAACCACACAACATGTGTGTTTGTGTCTTCTCTTGACTCCAGTTTCATCACCGAACCTCCTCCATCGCAGCTCCAGGAGACATTTAAAGAGGCAGGTTGGTTTCCGATGGAACGGTAGTTAAATATTAGACAAAAATAGAGCTTTTAAAGTTTTAAATACACGCCAACACCTCCCTGACCCCTCCCACCTCCTCCACCTGCACCCGGGCATCTCTTTAGCCGGTCCTGGGGCCTTCTCTCGGCTGGACACGCCCAATAGGCGTCCATGAGACCCCCCCCAACCAGAGCCAATCCCAACTGCCTCCTCTCCAGGTATCTGATCCCACCGGTACTAGGCCTGTGTTGAAAAAATCGATTTCCCAATTCTAAATCGATTCTCATATTAATTCCTAAAAATTGATTCATATGTCTAAAGATCGATTTTTTTTTCTTTTATTTATTTATGTTTTTTTTTTTTCATCATTACATTACAACTTTTGGTTATTTTTTTGTTTATCCCCAAAAAAGGAATGTTTTGTTGGACACGAGAATAACTGGTGCCATGTTTTTGCCTTTAAATATGTTTAAAGGTATGAAAACATTAAAGTGTTAGGTTATAATTGCATAAATTGTCTATATTTCATTACTTTATATACTGTCTTGGGTTTACATTTGCAAAAAATGCTAAAAACCAAATTCTCAAAAATTCAAAACCAAAATAAACCGAAAATGGAACAAATAAAAACGGAATGTGTGAAAAAATAAAACTGATTTCATACGACTGTTTCCTCCCTGGATCTGTTTGGTAATTCTGCTCCACGATGTTTCTGAAAGCAGTTCTATCAGCATTCTGGGAGCTGAGGTTGTTACTCTTCCAGTATTAAAAATCCCTTCAGGAATTTTTCCCAAAGTGAAATAACTTCCAACACACACCACACGAGCTCGTTATTTGAAACTTTTCTGCACGTTTTCCTGACATCATAGTTAGGGTTTGCAGGAGAAGGACCCAAAGACAGCAGACTCTGAGCCAGCGGTAAATTAAAGCCATTTATTCCGACACCAGATAATCCTTGTCACAAGGAAATGATGACGAGACGAGCAAGAAAAGACGTGACACGACGCACGAGGCTGACGAAATAATGGACACGCTGGTTACAAACCTGCAGCAAATACAGGAAAAAGCAGGAAACTATAAAGACTGAAGAGACACAGGTGTGGACAATCGGGACAGAAGCGAACAAACTTATACTGATGATTTATTTGTGTTTATTTATTCATCTGGGGGGGGTTTGTGGGGGTCCTGTTTCAACTTTTTAAATTGTACAATTTTTAAACATGTAAAGCACTTTGTGCTACATACATGTATGAAAAGTGGTTCATAATTAAAGTTTGATTGATTGATAGATTTTTGAGGCCACACATCAAATTTTGGTTTAGGGCCACCAAAATCGCTCTTATACGAGGAGACAATTTCATTTAATTTTAATATTACTGAAGGAGTAGAAAGATTTCCAAAACATTGCATATAAAATAATAAACTGTTGCCACTTATTTGGATCAGTGAAAGATTTAAAAGGTTTCCCTCTGGAGCAGGAGGACAGACGGACGAGCGAGTCCTCCCCTGGGAAAACCATCACACCTATCATCTTTATCATCTTTATAGCCACGACTCCCGCTAGATGCTCTTTATCCTCCTTTTCTCATCTCCGTCTTTGTTATCTTGTTTTTATTTCCCATCCAGTATTTTTTTTCTCTCCAGATATATGAACGTTTTTTTGCATTTTGGATGTTTTCAAATCTGTCAACTATTTGGGTCTTTGCTCGTCTGGCGGCTCATAAAGTTTTACAGCCGCAATTTTCCACTGCGTTTAAAACGGCTAATCCCTTTCTCGGTTCACTAACCTCTTCTCACGAGGTCACACACACACACACACACACACACACACACACGTGCACACACACACACACACAACGTGCTCCCAATTTTAATATGAAATCATCCACTTCATCTGCTTTTATTTATCCGACGCGTTTGCTTCAGCCCTAATGAGCAACCCAAGCAGGCAGGCGCTTACCTACCCACAATCCTCTGCTCCCAGCACCTCTATGCTACAAAGAAGATTATGTGACAGTCGACGACACGCAGAAAATCACGGTGACGACTCTTTCATGTGTCGTCCCGCTTCGGCTGCTTCGCTTTTTTACTGATTTTTTTGCTTTGCTCTGCATCTCCGTCTCTGTTTTTGTTTTTCCTCTCTTCTCCTCTGTCTTCTCCTCATGTCTGCCTGCCGCGAGGAACCTTCCAGGAGAGGGGAAGAGGCGTCCTGGCCTCCGTCCAGCTGCTGACGAGAGCGTCCTGTTGCTGCAGCTGGAGGACCGGCCGGGGTCAGAGGTCACGCCGAGCCGATCTCCCGTCGGTGAGCAGATCTGGGAAGTGTCGACCTCAGCGGGAACGATGAGGGGGAAATCGATGTCAGCGGCGCCGCAGGAGCCGAGGTTACAGGTTGGCTGGTGAGGCTTCACGAAGGTCAGAAGCAGCTCCCACCTGAGGTCCAGAACCGCTCGGGTCGGTTCTGAAACCAGACTTGCGGGTTTTTGCATCACAATTCAAATCAGAGCTGTGGGGGAACGAACCGTCCGCTGGGATGTTGGTCTGCAGCCGGCGAGGTGGAGCTGCAAGTCTGATAGATGCGGGAACTCTGCACGCATGTGGCAGCGCCGAGGTGCCGGTGTTCTGCCAATTTCTGCTGCTTTACCAAAACATGCTACCTAATGGTTTTCCACCTTTGCAGAGTTACAATTTTACTGTGTTTTACTCCCTAAACCACTTCCTTTTCTCCCAAGTGGTCCTTGTATCTTGCCAGGCCGTTATTATAAATAAGAATGTGTTCTTAATGAACTGCCTGGTTAAATAAAGGCGAATGACTGAATTAATATCAAATAAAGCGATAGAATTGTTGTTTTTTTTCCTCTTTATCGTATAATGTTCACAAAGTGTAATGCAATTCATGTCATGGGTAGTTTATTTTGAAGGATCAAATACTCAACATCCCATATTATCCATTTTACGTCACGCTAGAAAGGATGCAAACTGAAAATCCACTGTGCGCATGCGCAGAACCAAAAAGTAGCATTTCTCGGCAGGGAGCAAGGATTGGCAGAACACCGGCTCCACCGGGGCGACCCGGTTCACTCTCTGGTTCCTGCAGCTGAAACGCAGCCTTGTGTCTAAAGTTGCTTTCGTCGACGAAAATTATGACTAAATATCGTCGTCAACGAACCTTTATCACCTGAGGAAAACGAGACGAGACGCAACGAAAATGCTGGTCATGTGACGATAACGATAATTAAATATATAATGCAATATCGTAGAGGAATAAAAAGGACACTAAAATGTAGATTATAAAATAAAAACAATGCTAAAATATACAAAAACAAAGTTAAATAGAGAAAGGGGCCGATGGCCGGCCTTGCGGGGATCTGCTCTGGGGCTGGAGAAGAAGAAGAAACAATCTTTGGATACACTTTCCTACATAAACTCAAATTAGAGTCTTCTGTATCTGAATGAATGTATTTGTGAGTCTATAAGGCAACAATAATATAATAATAAGATAACCTTGTTTGATTTGTAAAATGGATTTGGCTAAATACAATCTTTGACTAAAACTAGACTAAAATGGTTCTGGACATTTCTGACTAAAATAAGACTAAAATGCTCAGACTTTTAGTCGACACTTGAAACTTGACACGACTAAAAGGAGAATGAACGTGACTAAAACTAATAAAAACTAAAATAATAGCTTGACCCAAAGACTAGACTAAAACTAAAATTGAAACAGGCTGACAGAAACAACACTACTTGTGTCCGAGCCGATTTCACTTTGTTTTGGATGTGTTTCTGTTGTCCTGTCCTGACGCAGCGCACATATGAACTCAAACAGTAGCAAGAGACCCTAAAGCAGCGCCGAGGACTTTAGTTCCCGTTTGAGGGAAGATTTCCTCAGTTTAAGGAGGTATTGTGGAGCTCTTGCAGGTATTGTTGCAGGTATAGCTCTTGCAGTTTTCTGCAGTTTTAATCTGAGGGAACTAATGAAGGTAAATGGTCGTAAAACCTCCTCAAACCTAAAGGGGAAATGCTGAGCTGAGAAAGTTTTACCCAACGATGCACAAACGGCATGTTTCAGTACAATCAAAGTGTGTTCCCTAAAGGATTACCCTCATTTTATCCATTTAATTATATATTAAATTACAAAAGAAAACAGAAAAACAGCCCAAACAACGGATGAACAACACGATGACCTGAGCTTCTCCATGTGTATTCCAGACCCCGAAGCTGCGTGTTTATGCTCTTGATGTTTTTCATTTGTCTGTTTAATCAATTTTCCTGACGTGCTCCCGGGACGATATTAAAGAGCAGTTTGTTTTTAGTCCGAGCCGCTTGAAACGCGTCTCGGACTCTCCCGGCGCGTCTGGCTCGAGCAGAGCGGCCGCGGCTTTTCCTAAATCTTCCCCCTCATTTGCTTCCCGTCCGACCCGCCGCGGGAAACCCCTGTTTGTGTGAAAACCTGCCCCATGTTCCCGCTTTTATGAGCCTTTGTGACGCTGAATCCTTATTTATGAATCTCTGGTGCTCTTTTATGGAACATCGGGGTTGAGTTAGCCGGATAAAACCCTGGAAGAAACCTCGCTGAAGAAAAGCCAGTTTTTACAGAAACTAGAAGGTGAGACGTCCAGACACTGGAGTTTGTTTGTGATTCACTTCCCTCATGTTTCATGTTGTCCTGATTATTTCAGACACGTTCTGCATATAAAATTGTTGTTATAATTGACCTGAAATTGAACTTTTTACTTCCTCTGTTAAAAACAAAGTAATATTTTCTTCTTGCACTTAAGTTTCACTACTGGAATGATGAAATAAATAAAAAAAAGAGCTCCAAATGAACATTACAGACCCCCTTTAATGGATGACTGACACGACTGACTGACATCAGAGGACAGATTCCAGTAATTGGCCAGAACGCTGATAAACTTCACGTCACATCGTGTCCGTCACCGAGTCGGCGGGGAACCTTTCCCTCCTCGGGATTGAAGACGGGGGACGACATTCACGGGAAAACACTCTTTTAAAACAAAGTGAAATATTGACACTGTTATAAACACCAACCGGCCCTCGGAGATGCACCAATGTCGCCCCGGAGCAACGTTTTCTTTTGCTCAATCAGTCAACACGTGTCACTACGTTTCTGCGTGCTTGTCGGTGTCGACGGGTTTGTTTTTGACACAAAGCTACAGGAGTTCACAGTATGTACTGTTATTGGTTCACATTATGCCCCCGCCGTGGTCCTGTTCTGGTGCTTTTTCCACTACTACCTACTCAGCCCGGCTCGGTTTGGTTCTTTCCCACTAGGGGTCTAACGTGCCGAATAGATATTTTTTCCGTAACTATTGCCGAGGTTCTCTCTGAGTCGGGTGTATCTGACCAGAGGTGTCAAGTAACGAAGTACAAATACTTTGTTACCTTACTTAAGTAGAAATTTTGGTTATCTATACTTCACTGGAGTAATTATTTTTCAGACGACTTTTTACTTTTACTCCTTACATTTTCCGACAATTATCTGTACTTTTTACTCCTTACATTTTAAAAACAGCCTCGTTACTCTATTTCATTTGGGCCTTTAGAAAAAACTATCCAGTTAAATTGCTCCATCCGGATAGAGTGAATTTGGTTGTGGTTGTTTCAGATGTTCTTGTCCAGTTTTGTTCTTACATCCGTTCCCTCAGATTCCTGCAACTAAACTTGGATGTACATTCCAATAAAGGTTAGGATAAATGATAACATGCCTCTGAAGTTTGACTTTTTGCACCATTGCAATACTTATAGGCAACTAGTCATCATATCTGCTGCTCTCTGAAACACATGTTAATGCTCAATAGTACACATATATGGTTCTTTAATATATTTGCATTATACTAAGATACATTCATTTTCAATGGCTTTTGTCCTTAATGGCTTTTCCCCCCCTTACATTACTTTTACTTTTATACTTTAAGTAGTTTTGAAACCAGTACTTTTATACTTTTACTTGAGTAAAAAACTTGAGTTGATACTTCAACTTCTACAGGAGTATTTTTAAACTCTAGTATCTATACTTCTACCTGAGTAATGAATGTGAATACTTTTGACACCTCTGTATCTGACATCATCACACTACAGGCCACCGATTGGTCGGGGTCAGACGTCTGTGAGTCAGGATGTGACATCAGCGAAAGAGACTCTGACGGATTCTTGTTCATTTTATTCCACCAGCAACGGCAGCAGAAGTCTGTTTGGTGATCCAACTCTGAGGTGCAGATGTTCATGAACCTGGTGCTGAGGAGAGAATTAAAAAGGGATCTAGACGGAGATAAGGAACGACCAGATCTACCAGGAGCTCTGTTATTTCATAGCTGCTCACGGCTCCAGCTGACTTTTCAGCAGTGCAGAGACAAACAAAACAAAAATGAAAAAGCGTTGCCGCTTGAAGCTTCTCTCACTCTCATGTTTTAACTTGATATCAAACACAAGCCACAGGCCCAGCAGCACATCTATCATCTCCTCCAGGTTCTACATCTTTAGTGTTGTTGTCTTCACACAATCAAACACGTCACAGCAGCTTCTCTCCAACCTCCTACTTCTGCTCCAGCTGCTGAATTGTTATTGAAAAGAAACCAGGCCGAGCTGAGATGAGTAGAGCAGAGTAGGTGCTAGTGGGAAAGTGCCGTTAGTTTGGTGATGTGCACCGTTCTTTCAGGCTCTCCTCTGATTGGTGGACGGCTCGTGTTGGTGTCTGAGGTGGATTAGTTTGCTTCCTGCATCCGTGTCAAACAGCAGAGGTGCAGATCTCTATCCTCTCTCTCTCTTACTGGTCTGTCTCTAAAGTACAATTACTTTCTCGAATCTTGTCAAAGGCTTAAAGTGAGTTTATTCTGCCGTGGGATGATCGCTGCAAATGTGATCTCATCCGTTTATCCCTAAATTAAGTTTTCACTCCTTTAAAGAAACTAAAGAAAGGCTTTGTTTCCGTCTGTGAATCCTAATTGAGGTGGTTTTATTTGTTCATTAAGAAAACTAAACCGTATTTATTAGGTTGAGTTAAACTCGACTGAACCCTTCGTGTCCGTAACCTTCAAATGTCCCACCGCTCAAATCCAGGCCAGTGTCCGGGAGCACGAAGACGTCTTTGTTTACCATCGGGTCGACGTAAACCTGATATTCGTGACCTTCTTTGTCGTTTTCGTCCCCTCGTCGAAAACGAGTCGGTGTGGCGTTCCTCCCCGGTCACACGGCTTCATGTGAGCCTCACCTCTCCGGATGCTGCCGTGCGCGGCGGCACACACCCCGGCCCGCAGGGAGGACCACAGAACAACTGTTGAGGCTGCTGCAGTCTGAACTTTGAAGTCTTAAGCGGGGGACTTTAGCTTAATCTGCCTCCGACTGATCCGCGGGCTTAGTCGCCTCTCTCTCCCTCTCTCTCCCTCTCTCTCCCGCTCGGCCTGGGCCTCGCTCGCCCCGCGTCTCATCCCTCCTCCGGTCTCATCCATCACTTTCCGTGTCTCGGCCCCGTCTTTATCCGTCCATTCTCTGGCTCGTCGGGGAGCGCAGAAAACCCCGCGGAGGTTAAAAATATCGGCGTGACAGCGGCGCTGCGATGACTGACAGCCAGGGAACATGGCGTTAACTCCGACATGTGAACAAACACACACATGCACACACACACACACACACACACACACACACACACACACACACACACACACACACACACACACACACACACACACACACACACACACACACACACATGTAGCCCCTCACAAGACTCGGGCTCGTCTTCCAGTCGCCCGTAATGGCGTTTCTATTAGGCCTGTGTTGAAAAAATCGATTTCTCAATTCTAAATCGATTCTCATATTAATTCCTAAAAATCGATTCATATGTCTAAAGATCTTTTTTTTTTTTTTTTTTTATTTATGTATTTTTTTTTTTCATCATTACATTACAACTTTTGCTTATTTTTTGGTTTATCCCCAAAAAAGGATTGTTTTATTGGACACAAGAATAACTGGTGCCACATTTTTGCCTTTAAATATGTTTAAAGGTATGAAAACATTAAAGTGTTAGGTTATAATTGCATAAATTGTCTATATTTCATTACTTTATATACTGTCTTGGGATTACATTTGCAAAAAATGCTAAAAACCAAATTCTCAAAAATTAAAAACCAAAATAGACCGAAAATGGAACAAATAAAAACGGAATGTGGGAAAAAATAAAACCGATTTCATCCGTCTCTGTTTCCTCCCTGGATCTGTTTGGTAATTCTGACCCACAAGATGTTTCTGTTTCAGTTCTATCAGCATTCTGGGAGCTGATTGGTCCTTACAGCATCATTAGCTGCAATACTTGCTGTTTAATCTCAATATAATACTAGTAGTAATATTTTGCATAACTACAGTCATATCATTCATGCAACAGCTCAAAAAACTGTTTTAATAACACCAACCCAAATCAATATCGGAATCGAATGGAATCGAATCAAATCTTGATAATCGATTCTGAATCTTAAGAATCGGAATCGAATCGATTCTTGACATTTGAATGGATCCCCAGCCCTAGTTTCTCTCCTACGATATCAACAGCAAACACGTAAACAGCAGCTCGTGTCTGGGCCGGACAGATGGTCCGTGTGTCAGAGCGATGACCTTCAACCACACGTGAAGGACAGACGGACGGAGCCGGTACCTGCCGACTCCCGCTGCACATCTGGATTTCCAGAGCAGCGACCTGGACGTTGGACGTCAGCCCCAAACTGTTTAGAAATGAAAGCTGCTCCAGACTGTAAATCTGGTTTCTCAGTCATGTGTCCTTCGGTAGAAACGCGTCAGACCTCAGGGAGAGACGTTTACAGTACCTGAAGTAAAACTGCAGCTGAGTCAGAAATAAAGCCATTTTCTCTTCGGCCCCGACGAGCCGAGCCGGCGGAGAGACATCTGTCTGTCTGACCCCGCTGTGTTCATTTTATTATATTTAATTAATAAAAGTACTTAAAGCACTACTAACTAGGGCTGGGGATCGATTCAAATGTCAACAATCTATTCGATTCCGATTCTTAAGATTCAGAATCGATTATCAAGATTTGATTCGATTCCAATATTGATTTGGGTTAGTGTTATTAAAACTGTTTTTTGAGTTTTTGCATGAATTATATGACTGTAGTTATGCAAAATATTACTACTAGTATTATATTGAGATTCAACAGCAAGTATTGCAGCTAATGATGCTGTAAGGACCAATCAGCTCCCAGAATGCTGATAGAACTGCTTTCAGAAACATCATGTGGGTCAGAATTACCAAACAGATCCAGGGAGGAAACAGAGAAGCAGGAAATCGGTTTTATTTTTTCCCACATTCTGTTTTTATTTGTTCCATTTTCGATCTATTTTGGTTTTTAATTTTTGAGCATTTTTTGCAAATGTAACCCCAAGACAGTATATAAAGTAATGAAATATAGACAATTTATGCAATTATAACCTAACACTTTAATGTTTTCATACCTTTAAACATATTTAAAGGCAAAAACATGGAACCAGTTATTCTCGTGTCCAACAAAACATTCCTTTTTTGAGGATAAAGAAAAAAATAACCAAAAGGTGTAATGTAATGATAAAAAAAAAAAAAAACATAAATAAATAAAATTTTAAAAAAAATAAAAAAAAATCGATCTTTAGACATATGAATCGATTTTTAGGAATTAGTATGCATCGATCAATAAGCATCGATTTAGAATTGGGAAATCAATTTTTTCAACACAGGCCTACTAACTACAACCTTCTTCTTCCCTGAGCATCTTAGACCTGCAGGTTGCTGCTACAATCCCAGATCAGAGCAGGATTATCCAGTCTCCACATCTTCATCTCACTATACACGCCGCAACAAGCCGTGAAGTCAGAGCCGTCCTGCAGGAGCGCGGCAGAGCGGCGGAGAGACGCACTTCTGGTTCGCAGGGATCTATTCCTCCGTTTGTCTGTGGTGTTTTGTAAATCACAAGCACGTAATTAAAGCCACATGGTGGCGCTCAGAAAAAAGCCGTGCTAATAAACAGGGACGGTCCGGCACATGCAGTGAATTTTAGAGTCACTTTTAACTCTTCAGCCACTGCAGACTACCGGTTTCAGGATTTAAGGCACATGATAATACAATATAAAGCATAACAAAACCGTCTGGTCAGTCGAACTTTATTCAACTCAGAATATCATTCAGTTGTAACTAAAACAGAAAAATAAACTCACATTTTAAATCATCCGTCTTCTATGAATCCACCAATAAAAAGTGGAGGAGGTGAACGTCGTACTACGTCCTGTTCTCTGATTGGTTCATCGTTGCCAGCGATAGCAGACACCTGAAGTTAGTGTGAGGTTGGAACAACGTTGGATTCCAACATTTGATTATAATTAGATTATGATGTGGATTTGAAAATTACTTTACGTCTAATTACAGAAAGGTAACGTTGACCAGATGTTGGATGATGGTTGATTGCAGCGCTACGTAATTAGTTATCTATGATTGTCTGACGACCGGATAAGCGGTGGAAAATGGATGGATGGATGGATGGATGGATGGATGGATGGATGGATGGATGGATGGATGGATGGATGGATGGATGGATGGATGGATGGATGGATGGATGGATGGATGGATGGATGGATGGATGGATGGATGGATGGATGCATGGATGGATGGAACGTTGTCTGACGTTACAACCCGTATCCAACCAAGGACCGGCTTTAATGTGTCTGAATGGTCTGACTATCGCCTACGTCTGCGTCGCTACCAAACTCGCACTAAAACATTTTGACAGATTTTGGAGCTCAGTGTAGCACATAAAACTGATTCAAGGTCAGTAAGAACAAGATTCATAAAAAAGGTGCAGTTTTTTGAGAAAAATTAAGGATTTTAAGTGACTTATAGTCCCGAAATTACGGTAGATCAGATTTGAAAAGGACCAGTGACACACGTCAGTTCACACGCAGCTACTAGATAGTAACATACATCCAATTCCTTTCCTCCATCCATCTTGTTCCTCCTTTCTGGGTAGCTCCTCTCGCCTCCTTTCCTGCCCAGACGGACGAAGGTCGTCGTGATATATTTTCTTTTGCATGTGCATGTACACATCTGTCTTCAAGGGAAGAGCGAGGGAGTGCAGAGGAACGGATGACATCACGTCCGAGCGTGTGGAGTTCACACGTCTGCGCAGCGCCGTAAAACTTAAAATACAGCAGATATAATTGAAAGCAGGAGAGCCGTAGCTTCTATTTGGAGCAGATAAGACACCCAAACATGCGCACGGTGGAGCCGTGTGCGCGTTGCCGCTGACTCAGCAGAAGGGCAGAAACTGCAAATCAAAGGGAAAGAGGGAACGCTGGGGAGGAATGTGTGAGAGAAAAACTAAGTGTAAACCCTGATCACGAGTCCCTGAAACAAAACCGTCTCCTCTGCAGATGTCGTTTTAAATCAGCGCTTTTTGGGGAGAGTTTAGCTGATGTCCGTGGACGCGGCGGACGTGACGCCGCCGGGTGGACTCGTGTTTGAAGGCCTCAGCATCTCGGTGGAAACGCTGGACGTGAGCTCAAGTTAGACGATAAAGCCAAAGATGCTCTATTGGACTCTGAACGCATCACACAGAACCGTTAAGTTCAGGTTGAGTCATCGTTACATAAACTTCGGTTGTAAATGAACCAGTTCGTCACAGTTGTCTCGCTCCAGATCGCTTATTTAACATCTGTGTCAAAAACTTTTACAAAGAAAGACTGAAAAAAATGCAAGAACCACTTCACCTCCAGGGCCTCAGGAACATTAGACGCCCACATCTGCCTCGCTACACTCTGATATCCTCATAGCTCATTCTCGTCTCCATGGCGACCAAAGTGGTGCAAAAAAAATAAAAAAAATGTTGCAGAAAATGATCTAAGAATTACATTCGAGGCTCCAAAACTGTTATGATCTGATGTGCAGGTTAAGTTTAGCATGAAATCAGGAAGCGTGATTTCAGCCCTCTGGGCCACATCTGGCCCTGGCAACTCTTCCTGTCGGTCACGTTGAGGCTCAGATATGAAGTCTGGGCCAAGTAACACTCGTCAGAGATAACAGACGTAGAAATGGAAAGAGAAAAGCTAGTGGGCCGGATTAGGTGTGAATGTGTCTGCTGGGGGTGTGAAAGTCACGCCAAGCACTTTTCATCGCCCTCGTGCTACAAATCTTTCATCTGATGCAGCGAAACTCAAATTCAAAACTCAGACTACGACACAGCACAGAAAGAGGAGGCGTAAACTCTTCATCATCATTTCTGGTGGAGTTTTAAAGAAAGTGTCCAACGTGCCTCGTGCTGGGGATTCAAAGCGAGCCGGGCTGCACACTCTCCCCTCCTCCACGGCAAACTTCCCGCCTGAGCAGCAATAACAGGAAGTAGGAAACAGGTGTTGGCGAAGGGGGTGAAAGGTTACAGGAAGCGTCCAGAGGAAGTGGCCAGAAGGGGCGGCGACGGTGACGCCCTGGAGACGATGCAGGCCGACGCTCGGCGCTGCTGCGATCGGGGCTAAACAAAGCCAAAGCTACGTTTTCAGTGGGAATAAAGGCCAGCGGGCGCCAAATATAGCCGGAGCCGACGCCAAAACAAACCCGCCGAGCTCCCAGGGTAGGCATCTCCCTGAAACATAGCCATTAACTTTACTAGTTACTTCACTCATGAACACCGGAGTGCTTTAGCCTCCATCGATCAATAACTGAAGGCAGAAGCGATCACACGGACGAGCGGCCAAGGAAACGCAGATTCATCACCAACAAGCCAGAAAATGTTATTATTAGTCACCGAATATTGAAAAATGTGATAAAGTGATGGATTGAAATATAAAAAACTTGGACTATTAACATGTTTTTTCTTATTTCTAATAAAAGCATCTGAAGTTTTTTTGCCGGAAAACCAGCGAGGAAAAGATGAAGACATAAAAATAACAGCTAAATTAGCAGCACATGTGGGTTAGCTTCTGCGATCCACATAATTCAAAACACAGATCACTAAAAACCCGTCAAGAGTCGTGAGTATTCTTCAGAGAGCGCTGATCATTTCTTAAAACTTCAGCCCCGTCTGTCTTTCCCATCAATCCCTCAGAACGACTGCTGGAGTTTTGCTCTAGCGCTAGCGGGGGCCGCGGGCGTGTTTTATGAGCGAGCGCGAGTGTCGAAAACAAACATCGAACAACAAAAGTCCGACGTCCCATCAGTGAATTCTCCTCCTGCACGAGTCGTGTCGAGGCTCATTAGCGCCGGCGGAGGAATCCATCCGGCCCGTAAATCATCCTCGTCTGCGCTCCGCCGTCCCGTTGCGTGGCCTTGAAGCGTGGCACGCTGTCAGTCAGCAGCGGCATCGCTGCTCTGTTTTTCTTCCTCTCGGCAGCTGCTCCGTCCAGCGAGGCGCTCTGTCACTCCGCAGCTGTCGGCTAACGAGAGTTCAGATCTGCCTCCAGTTCCCCGACACCCGCTCAGCCAGCCGGGCTCTGGTTTCTGACGGCGTCTCTCCTCTCCCCATCCGTCTTCATGTCATCCTCCACACGTTCTGCATTCTTCTATCCTTCCTCTTTTACTCAAAGCAACACAAAAATGCTTCAGACTTCTTTTCTCTGACCCTCAACCGGGCCGGGGGGTCAAGTATAAACCTTTTCCACCAGACCGGTTCCAGGGCTGGTCCTGGTCCACAACTCGTTCAACTTGTGAACCAGCTGAGAACCGGTTTACTTTTCCACAGCTCGGGTGCTAAAGGGAGCCACGTCATTACGTTGCTGCGTTTTTCGTTGGCGAGAAAGTTGAAGAATAGCAATTAGTTCTAATACGGACTTGGTCCACGTAGACACATCTCTAAAAGACAGGTTGTCTCCTCCTCAGACCCATGATGCTTTGCTGCATCCAGATTACAGGACTGTCTCAGAAAATTAGAATATTGTGATAAAGTTCTTTATTTTCTGTAATGCAATTAAAAAAACTAAAATGTCATACATTCTGGATTCATTACAAATCAACTGAAATATTGCAAGCCTTTTATTATTTTAATATTGCTGATTATGGTTTACAGCTTAAGATTAAGATTCCCAGAATATTCAAATTTTTTGAGATAGGATATTTGAGTTTTCTTAAGCTGTAATCCATGATCAGCAATATTAAAATAATAAAAGGCTTGCAATATTTCAGTTGATTTGTAATGAATCCAGAATGTATGACATTTTTGTTTTTGTAATTGCATTACAGAAATTCAAAATATTCAAATTTTCTGAGACAGTCCTGTAATTCTTATTTGAAAATGTCTCCGTCTCACAGTTTTGCTATTGCCGTTGGTCTTAGTAACTCCGCCCCCTCCACTTACGTAAGTGGTTCTTTCCTCAGAACCGGTTCTTCTTTGTCTTCTTTGTCAGTGGAAACAGAAAGCCCGGTCCCAAAACCGGCACTGACCCAGAACCAGCCTGGAACCGGTTTGGTGGAAAAAGGGGTATAAGAGGGTCAAAACCCGGAGCCCGCTGCTCTCGACAAGAAGAGAAGGGAGGATAGTGTTCCATTCACGACTTTCTACCAGACTTTTAAAACTTTAGGAAGATCTGCTAAATATTGTTCATCATTTCTGCAGAGGAGAAGATAAAACTCCATGAATACGTCAAGCAGACGTGACTTTTAGCAGACGTTCTGGTATGAGGATGAGTTCTCTCATGTGACCTCGTGTCTTCAATGAAATGCCCTTTTTTATTTTTATTTAAAGTACTGCCCTGCTGGAGAGTTTTAATCAAACATGCACTACTCTCGTGTTGTTGAAGTGCACAGCAATGTTATGGTAAGGCAGCTCCTATATGCTCCATCCCAGCGGTGACTAGGCCTGTGTTGAAAAAATCGATTTCCCAATTCTAAATCGATTCTCATATTAATTCCTAAAAATCGATTCATATGTCTAAAGATCGATTTTTTATTTTTTGCATTTTTTTATTTTATTTTATTTATTTCTGTATTATTTTTTTTTCATCATTACATTACAACTTTTGGTTATTTTTTATTTATCCCCAAAAAGAAATGTTTTGTTGGACACAAGAATAACTGGTGCCATGTTTTTGCCTTTAAATATGTTTAAAGGTATGAAAACATTAAAGTGTTAGGTTATAATTGCATAAATTGTCTATTTCATTACTTTATATACTGTCTTGGGGTTATATTTGCAAAAAATGCTAAAAACCAAATGCTCAAAAATTTAAAACCAAAATAGACCGAAAACGGAACAAATAAAAACGGAATGTGGGAAAAAATAAAACGTATTTCATCCGTCTCTGTTTCCTCCCTGGATCTGTTTGGTAATTCTGACCCACGATGTTTCTGAAAGCAGTTCTATCAGCATTCTGGGAGCTGATTGGTCCTTACAGCATCATTAGCTGCTGTTTAATCTCAATATAATACTAGTAGTAATATTTTGCAGTCATATAATTCATGCAACAGCTCCAAACAGTTTTAATAACACTAACCCAAATCAATATCGGAATCGAATCGAATCGGATCGAATCAAATCTTGATAATCAATTCTGAATCTTAAGAATCGGAATCGAATCGATTCTTGACATTTGAAACGATCCCCAGCCCTACTTCTGGTATGAGGATGAGTTCTCTCATGTGACCTCGTGTCTTCAATGAAATGCCCTTTTTCATTTTTTTTTAAAGTACTGCCCTGCTGGAGAGTTTTCATCAAACATGCACTACTCTCGTGTTGTTGAAGTGCACAGCAATGTTATGGTAACGCAGCACCTATATGCTCCATCCCAGCGGTGACGACCTACTTGTTGGGGGTCACTTTGGTTCAGCGACCCGTCGACGGCTCTGGCTGAGGAGGTTATTTTGGTGCGAGGGGTTTTCTTTGTCCGTCTCTGGTCATGTGAGCGTCCGTGTCATCAAAGGCTGCACAGACCCATCGAGTTGCCGCTCTAGCGCGGTATAAATAACCTGAAGAGCGACGGGGGGATTCGTCTGAGCATCAGCGGCGATTAGCCCGCCCGTCTCCCCGCAGCTTCTCGAATCAACGGAAACAGGATTACTCAGCTGTCAGGCCGCCTCAGACTCAAACTCGCACCGTGTTGATGATGCTACATAAATGCATACTGTGTTTGCAGAAGAAACAAAAAAAAAAGGAAAAGAGGTTTACATGAATAATTCATCTTGGAGGCAGTGATGCATGTCCCGTAGAAACAATACCAGCGCTGACGCACGCTCATTAAAACACCACAACTCATCTATTTAACCTGCACAAACATGTTAATCGTGTCCTGCAATGTTTTAAATCTGAACCGTAACCTGCTGGAACATCCAGCGGTTGCTTAGCAACAGCAGCCTGAGCTGTGTGCAGGAAACCTGAAGTATCTGGATGAAATGTTTGCGTTTTACTCGGGTGGAGAAGGTCGCAGAGGTCAAGTACAGCCACGTCTTTACAGCTGCGTTCAGATCGGGAGACGGAGTCTGGCGTTGAAAGCGTTTAAACTGCAGCGACTCCTTTACGTTACCGCTTCCCAGGTCCAGCGAATAGGGAAGCTGGATGATCTACCTCTGATCTGGGTCTGTGATGTCACAGGCCGCTCAGACGGCCTCAAACCTGCACAAGAGGTGAAAGCTGCGTGCTTCCAGCAGCCTTAAGGCCCGTTTTAAAATCCATCTCTGCAGCGGTTGTGTGGGCCGGAGATGCCGAGGTGGGCGGCCGCGTGTTTTAATTAAATATGCATAAAAATCTCACTTCAGCGCTGTGCACTGACATGCACATGTTTCCTGTGTGTGCACAATTACAATCACTCAGAGCTACAACCCTGTAACACCTCCCCTCCCCCCTAATCCCACCTACGACAGCAGGTGAGAGACGGCGGGCAGCAGGGGAGATGTGAGCAGCACCAATTATTTTTCTTCCTTTAACTGTATTTCAAGAAAAAAGTCATTATTTTAGTGTCAATATGTCTTTTTTTTTCTTTTTTTTGATTGTGAAGCGGTTGAGGTATTGAGCTGGGGAGGTGTCGCTGAGGTGCAGATGCAGGCACACGCCTGGCAGGCCCGACCAGTCGATACATGGAAACCATGCCAGACCTGAAGAATCGATGCAGAGCAATCATGAAGAGCGAGCAGCAATAATCACTTAAACAGAATCGGATCGTAATCAATAGCTGCACTGAATGTCCCCGATGGCGCGGCCGGTGCTGGTGCTCCGGCTCGGTCCTTCAGCCCAGCGGTCCCCAACCTTTTCTGTACCGTCTGACAATATTTTCACGGCCAAATCTAAAGGTGTAGCTGATAAAAACTAAATAAAATGACAAGATCGGTATTAAAAACTGTGGTATTTTCTCTATAGTAATAATAATAATAATAATAATAATAATAATAATAATAATAATAATAATAAATAATAAAACATAATTTTCGAAAAAAAATAAAATAAATAATGGAAATTGAAAATTAACTTTTAATATGACTATTTCTATAAATGTGTTTTTATGTTTGTTTTCTCAGTAACGTTATTTAAAGCCAGGCTTTATTTTGTTATATATTAAGGAGACCAATATTTAGCGCTTTTATTTTGAAGGCGTCTCACCGAGACCTCGTGAACTTCCGCCGCTTCGGACTTTATTGGTAAAAGTTTAACGGCAGTAGAAAGTGTGTCTGAAAGACTAAACTAGTGTCAGGAATGCTAAAGTGGAGCCTAACTGACACAAAAAGCACCTGCTGATAAGGATTTGTTTTCTTTGCAAATTTTATGCCGTATTTATGGCATCTTGAGTTTGGTTTCCATGGTTACTCATGTATGGTGGTTAACGGTAGCCGAGCGAGCAGCTGTGTCGGTCTGTATTTGAGTTAAATGAAACTTATATGAATGTAGAAAGACTAACTATTTTATTTCATTCCTTTATAGCTCTTACGGTGTGTTTGCAGTGTATTTACATCCAAGGAATAAAAACATTGTGAACCATCAGTTTGCTTCAGCCGACATGAGGAGGTTTAAGGGGGTTTCTCAGCATCGGCTGCTAATCCCCCGGCGGTGCGCGGGGCGCGGTACCGTGACCTCTCCTCTTTTGTCTCTTTTATTTTGGTTGGAGAACCGCAGCGGGCGGAACTCGTGTTTTCTGGTCTCTTCCTCATCGGACTCATGTTCAGGTCACGAACCACGTTTCCATGGAGACGCAGCGACGGACCTAAAACACCAGCCACTCCAGAGGTTTGATGTTCGTTGCCCCGACGACGACCCGCACAATATTTTGCACTTTTATGTCACTATACGTCACTAACCATATTTATCTGTCTGTCTGTCTGTCTGTCTGTCTGTCTGTCTGTCTGTCTGTCTGTCTGTCTGTCTGTCTGTCTGTCTGTCTGTCTGTCTGTCACGGCTACTGTGATATTTTCTCTGCACAGATTGAACGTTATTGTTATCTCATTAAAACTTGAGAAGATGAAGGGAGGTCAGGGGTCACAGAGCTGCTAGAATTCAAAACTTATATAACCGTTTCATTTCAAGTAAAACAAAACTGAATACGGGTGTTTCTGTTCAGAAAACACTAAGAAGTCTGGATTTCTGTACGTTTTTCTCCAGATCAGGATCAGGGCCTCCCTTCGCTTTCTTCTCCGCACGTTTTCAGAGAGGAATCAGCCGGTTTGGGAAGGTTCCTCCAAAACGAAAGAATATATGAGGAACATTTCTTTTCTTTAATACCGACCTGGAGCTTCTCTTGTCAGAGTTCTTTTAAGGTATAGTACAAAGAGATTATTTTGCTTCATACGTGTAATTCTGCCAATCAGAAACCAAGACGAGGACACGTTTGATGATGACGGGGACTCTCCAGGTCACGGGTCGGAACGTCACTATGTCCCACGAAGAAAACCTGCAGCCGTGATCACCAGTACTCGAGTTTGGAAGAAAAATCAGGGGGGATGGTGGATTTTATCATATGGGGACAGATAATTTGTGCTGATTACAAATAATATAATATATTACAAATAATAGCACTGACCAAAACACCTGCAGAAATACTGCAGGAATGACATAGCAGCAGTTAAATGCAGCCTTCTGTAAGCTTTAAATATCCACTGGGCTTACATCAAATACATCAAAACACAACAATAAAAAACAGTTTTCTGAACTTATCAATATGACTCTGTCCTTCACAGGATAAGTAACATGGATCACTGCAAAAACTCAAAATCTTAACAAGAATATTTGTCTTATTTCTAGTTAAAATGTCCCATTTTAGTAAAAAAATCTCATTACACTTAAAACAAGACTCATCATTGGAAAAAACAACAATTTCCACCTGTTTCAAGTAGATTTTCACTTGAAATAAGTAAAAAAATCTGCCAGTGGAACAATATTTTTTTGCTTGTAATGAGAAGATAAATCTTGTCCCACTGGCAGATTTTACTACTTATTTCAAGTGAAAATGTACTTGAAACAGGTGAAAATGGTCAAATAAGTTATTTTTCTGGTGATGACTCTAAATGTTGAAATAGCAGTAAAACCACATTCATTGGTGAAATGACATAAGGGACGGAAAGGGGGGATGGCAGTTTTACAGGTGGGATGATTTGGACCGTTTTTATGTCCGGGGGGATGCCGTCCCCCCTCATCCCCCCTCAACTCCAGTACTGGTGATCACAGACGGGAGGAGGAATCCACTTCCTCCCGGGATGGAAATCCTTTTCCTGTTTAGGTTTACATGTGCACGTGTGTCCGCGCACGCGTTGACCTGCAGTTTACTTGTTCACACCTCCGACCCGGCCCCCCCCCCAGTCTGCTCCTGGTCCCTGCTGCCCGTCTTCCTGCTCCCCATGTGGTTTTCCACTGCCCCCCCCTCCACTCATCTGTTTTGTTCTTTTTTTGTTTTGTTTTTTTCTTCCCCAGTCCACATTTCTCGGACCAGAAATCCAAACGCCACCACAAGACAATCACTTTCTGCAGCTGCCACACACACAAACATCTAAACAGAACCGCGCCGAACAGAACAGAACAGATCAGAACAGGATAGAACAGAACCAAACAGATCCTAAAAGAACAGAGCAGACCAGATCAGAACAGAACAAAACTACGGTCACTACAACCGGAAGTGCTCCAAACCTGCAGGGGGCGCTCTCGGCCGAGACCGAACAGCTGACTGAACCACAGTGTTTACATCCATGGTTTAAACATACATCGGGAACGGTAATGTGATTTTTATCTGACCATATTTATATACGATGTTTATATCACTGTACAACGCTGCACATTACGAGACGTTTCTTTATTATATTTTAACGTTACACCAGACGATACAAGGCTGCATACATCCCGTGTGTCTGTCCATTGAGCTGTTATGGCGAGAGCGCGCCCCCTGCAGGTTTGGAGCACTTCCGGTTGTAGTGACCGGTTATGAAGCGTTTTTCTTTTGAAGATGGTTTCTTGTTTTATATCGTTTTGTGCTTTGCATCGTTTCTCTATTTGCAGCGCGTTTGATGATGCTTCATTTGTCTTTGTTTTTTGCAGCACGTTTTTTCATTTGCACCACATTCCTCTTTTTGTACCTCGTTATGAGTTTGTGAATTTGAATCGTTTCTGTACTTGAAGCCGTTTTCCTTAACTGAGACGCAGACGCATTAGGTCGTTGCAGTGCGTTTGGCCCTTGTCGGCCACCGTACTGAACAGAACAGGACGAACGGAATCAAACAGAACAGATCAAAACCAAACAGAAACAAACAGAACAGAACAGAACAGATCAGAACAGGCCAGAACTAAAAAGAACAGAGCAGATCAGAACAGGACAGAATAGAACAGATCAGGACAGGACAGGAATGAGACGGAGCAGAACCGGACCTGTTTGACCCGGTCCGGGTTGACGGTGGTCTGCGGCTGCAGGATGCTGACCGGCTCCGTCTTCTGGGTGCTCTGCGGCATCTCCCGGACCTTCTCAGCGATGAAGTCGTGGACGCCATTCAGCGCCTCCACCGTGCCCTGGATCAGACAGACCCGCTCCGTCGTGCCTGCAACAAATAACCGGGTCAGGTCAGGTCCAGAACAGGAAAACAACAACAGACAAACACGTTTTCATCCTTTATTTCCTGTAAACCCCTCGTTCACACTTCCCACAAGCCAGTGATAATTTTGCTAATATTGCTAATATTCCGGTTACTGAAACATTCAGAATATTCCGTTTACATGGTAATTAATCATTTGGGATATCTGGATCAAACCAGCGACGCACAGAGAACATCATGACGCAATTCCCGTCATTTCCGCTTCCTCTTCCTGTATCCAAATTCAAAACAAATGCTGCTTCGCGCAACTTTTCGCTCACCTTCTTGTAAATCTTCTATCCCGGTACTTTCTACCGTCTACAAATGCAGAAATGCATATCCTTCATTACATTTATGAAGTGATTAGTCTCCTCCTGGTCTTACGTTTCTCCATGTTTAGAAGAACTTCCTGGACTCAAAAGACAAAGATTCCTTGCGAACAGAACATGCGCAGAAAACAGATTCCTGTTCCTTTTGATCAGGATATTCTGTTTGGCATTTACATGACCGAATATTCGGGTTTAAAAGGAGTAACCCAGGAGGAAATTCGGGTTATTCAAAGGGGTTATCGGTGTTTACATGGCCGTGCAAAACCGGGTTATTGCCAATATTCGGGTTTTAAAAGGTTTATTGACTGCATGTAAACGCAGTCACTGCCGCGCTCCTCTCCTGACTTCATCAGATTTACGTTTCCTTGAATGAAAACTAAACCAAATGAGACTCTTATTGTTTGTTTGTTTGTTTTCTCCAGAAAAAGAAGAAACACACAGCTGCCAGATGATAAAAGATGCCAGGAATCTGTAACGACCCCCGCCGGGAAATGAAAGTGCCGCTGCAGCAAACAGCAACAGAAACACACAGCGACTCGACGAGGAGCCGGTTCAGAGGTCCGTACTCTCGTCTTGAGTCAGAGTCAGATTCAGACGTTTTATTGTCGTTATACGAGGATACAATGAAATTAAAAGCAGCACGGAGTGGTGTTTTCCTTCAAAACAAGAGGGAGACGGCAACGTTCTCCAGGAGAAGTAATCGTATACTCAACAGACTTTGAAGTCCTCGAGGAAGTGGGTCAGCCATGTCGGAGAGGAAGGGGTTAAAACCCGTTAAAAAAGACAACCGTTGGTGAACAGATTTATAAATGAAGAGATAAAAAAACTAGAAACAGTTGTGTTCTCCACAGAATCTGAAATGGAAACTTCCATTTCCACATCCAGTAGCTTAAAAAACAAAAATATAGACTTGTTTGTGTCTCTGCCTCCAAATTTTATCTATTTTCTTTTTTAAAGAGGATGTTATTTTAGTTTCAGTTGACTAGTGTTTGTATGTGTGAAAGAGTAAAATAACATTTTTATCAATAATGATAAAACTAATTATTGAGCTTTTATTTTCTTAAGTAGGTCAAAGGATTCTGCTCAGCTTTGGACCCAGAACTCGTCACGTTCAGTGAACATCTCTTAGTTACATTTAAAATAAAAGAAAATAACATTTTCATACACTGCCACGGCGGAGTGGGTCACAAACATTGCTCCATCCAATCAGGGACGGGGATGGGGGTCCTGCTCGCGGTGGAGTCAGAGGTTTTGATGGAGCACTGGAGGATCCAGAACAGATCCAGAAATCCCCTAGCCTGCCTTTAACGCTTAGATTGTCTTCCTTTGCTCGGGTTGAGATGTATATTTTATATAAATGATGCATGTGATTTAGTGATTCTTGTATTTAATATTGCTTTTCACTAGGCCTGTGTTGAAAAAAATCGATTTTCTGATTCTAAATCTATTCTCATATTAATTCCTAAAAATCGATTCTTATGTCTACAGATTGTTTTTTTTTTTTTTTCATCATTTCCGCCAGGTGAACTTTAATCCCAGTAGTCGGACACACAGTTTGTCATGACACTTCTGAAAAATACCAGGTGCTTCATGGCAATATGTGTGGCAGGTGACAGAATAAATTAGATAAGCTAAAATGATTTGTTTACTGCATGAACTGTTGCAATTTCTTTCTTTTTTGCACTTGAAATGGATATTGAAAGGCCTGTTTGAGTTATTTATTTCTTAGTTATTTCACAATAATTATTGTGAAATTATTATTTCACTAGTTATTTTACAGTCATATAATTCAGGCAACAGCTCAAAAAACATTTTAAATAACACTAAGCCAAATCAATATGGAATCGGATCGAATCAAATCATGATAATCAATTCTGAATATTAAGAATGGGAATCGAATCGATTCTTGACATTTGAATCGATACCCAGCCCTACTTTTGACAGCTTTTTAGAAAAAAACCCCAGTTGAGGAGGAGGAGTGAAGAACTTTCTGAGCGTTTAAAGCTGCAGAAGAGGTCAGAAAGGACGTTCTCTCGTTTTCTGAGCATTTCTGACTCAGCAGCTGATTCCCACACACATCAACGCTCATATCTGCCCAGCATGTTCTGGTCTGTGGCCTCCATCAGATTCCTCATCAAACCTCCAGGACCAGCAGTTAAAACAGGACGAGCATGACGGAGCGAAAAGATAAAATACAATAACCAGATCTAAAAAAAGGTCGTAAGGCCTGAACCTGACAGGAGGATTTATATGATGCCAATCAGCCGAGGCCCCGCCCATCCTGCAGGTATCTGATTGCTCCTGTTTTCTGAAGCTCGGGAGGTTTTACGATCAGCCCGGCCAAGTCCACGAGTGCAGATACTTCCCTCGTATTTTACAGCTGTTGTTGTTGGATTCTTGACCTCTTTGAGCCTTTTCTTTTTTTCCGTGCATCCTTGAAGGAGGCGAAAAGTTGTGCCAGAAACTTCCAGGCCGCAATTAGTTTCCAACGATTTTCCCCCGAAACTTGCTTCGCTTGTGAAATCCACCTTGGTGAAGATCGGCTGAATTTGAATAATAACTATTTTAATTATTGGCTTTTCTGGGGCTTCAAAGCCGAGCCGAGGCCAGGATGCAGAAACACTCTGTTGTAAATCAGTCTAATTGCACCTATGAAATATATCACGGAAGAGGAAAGAAATACCTATTTTGTTAAGTATTTCTTTAATAGCGTGAGATTGACTTCGTATGAAAACGACTGTGAGGGAAGTGCTGGAAGCAGCGAGACCGTCAGACAAAGAGAATCTAGGCCAGAGCAAAGCCGCTGTCCGTCTCCCTAATACTGCAAATAAATCTCCATCCCGCACTCTTTCATAATATTCCTCCTGCTCTCCTCCCTCTCTCGCCCTTTTTCTTCCTCTGGTCCTCCCTCACCCTGTTCTCCTCTCTCTCTCTTCCCTCTCTGTCTCTTTTTCTTCCTCTGTTCCTCACTCGCCCTGCTCTCTTCCCTTTCTCTCCTCCATCTCTCGCCCTTTTTTCTTCCTCTCTTCCTCCCTCGCCCTGTTCTCCTCTCTCTCTCTTCCCTCTCTGTCTCTTTTTCTTCCTCTGTTCCTCGTTCGCCCCCTACTCTCCTCCCTTTCTCTCCTCCATCTCTCACCATTTTTCTTCCTCTGTTCCTCCCTCGCCCTCTCTCTCCTCCCTCTCTCGCCCTTTTTCCTCCTCTTTTCCTCGCTCGCCCTGCTCTCTTCCCTTTCTCTCCTCCCTCTCTCGCCCTTTTTCCTCCTCTTTTCCTCACTCGCCCT